>NW_026635825.1:0-19754 GCF_028554395.1 Pezoporus wallicus
ATGTGGGGGGACCGCCCACTTTTGGGGTCCCCCCACTCCTGACACCCTCCTGGCTATGGGGTGGCCCCACATGAGCGCTGTAGGGCTGGGTGTGGGGAGGAAGGGGTCACTCTTGCACTGCTGTGGGGCTGGGGGGTGGCCCCAGAGTCTACCTATGGGGATGCTGTGGGGCTACTGAGGTGTGTGAGCCCAGAGCATCCGTGTGTGATCCCAGAGCATCCCTGTGTGATCCCAGAGCATCCCCACATCCCTGTGTGATCCCAGAGCATCCCCACATCCCTGTGTGATCCCAGAGCATCCCCACATCCCTGTGTGAGCCCAGAGCATCCCCACATCCCTGTGTGAGCCCAGAGCATCCCCACATCCCTGTGTGAGCCCAGAGCATCCCCACATCCCTGTGTGAGCCCAGAGCATCCCCACATCCCTGTGTGAGCCCAGAGCATCCCCACATCCCTGTGCGAGCCCAGAGCATCCCCACATCCCTGTGTGAGCCCAGAGCATCCCCACATCCCTGTGTGATCCCAGAGCATCCCCACATCCCTGTGTGATCCCAGAGCATCCCCACATCCCTGTGTGATCCCAGCGCATCCCCACATCCCTGTGTGATCCCAGAGCATCCCCACATCCCTGTGTGATCCCAGAGCATCCCCACATCCCTGTGTGAGCCCAGAGCATCCCCACATCCCTGTGTGAGCCCAGAGCATCCCCACATCCCTGTGTGATCCCAGAGCATCCCCACATCCCTGTGTGATCCCAGAGCATCCCCACATCCCTGTGCGAGCCCATGGAGCCCGTTAGATTCAGTCACACCTTGGTGTATCCGTCCCGTCCCCCCCAGTCAATCCCATGAATTCCAATGCCGTTGAAGTGTTGTCAGCGCCTGGATTCGTCCCCGTCCTTGTCTCCTGTTTGACACCCACCCAGTTTTAAGTCCATTGTGTCACAGTTTGGACACAACCCAGCTCCGTGTGCCCTGAAGGTGAGCAGTGAAGTGCTCTGATTGCTTCCCGATCCATCCATCCATCCATCCATCCATCCATCCATCCATCCATCCATCCATCCATCCCTCCGCTCCGTTTACGCGTTGCTGTTCCATTGGGAGCTCTCCAAATCGCTGCTCATCAGCGGGGATCAGCAGGGGGGTTGACAGATGCCTTCCCCCCACCCCTCCATTGCTCCTGCAGCGTGAATGAAGTGTGAGCTTCCCCGTTCCTCTCCGTTTTCCTGCCCCATAAAGGTCAGGAAGAGCCGGGTTGCTCGGCGCGGGTTCGCTTCCAAACTATCCCTGGAATGCGGCTGTTTTCGTCAGGCAGGGGATGGTTTTGGTCGAGGATCAGCATAGCTTAACGGTGGCCTCACTCGCTGTCACAAAGGAAGGATTAGGCACCCTTTCTGCCCTGGTCGCTGTCAGGGAGCAAACCAGAAGCTGGCGCTCGGTACCAGTGCTTGGCTGCTTCTTTCTCTTCCCATTCAGTATCCGAATGGGGAGAAAACGTGAGGAAGCCTCTGTTCTCTTGCACTCCCATTCCTTCGGTCCCGTTGTTAACCAAGGCTTCCCTTCGGTTTGGTTTTCACAATGGGATTTCCAGGTCTTACCCACAAACGTCCCTCCACCGATATGATTGCTTGGTTCACTGCATTGGAGCCAGCATCTGCAGCTTGTTCACTGCATTGGAGCCAGCACCCACAGCTTGTTCACTGCATTGGAGCCAGCATCTGCAGCTTGTTCACTGCATTGGAGCCAGCACCCACAGCTTGTTCACTGCATTGGAGCCAGCATCCACAGCTTGTTCACTGCATTGGAGCCAGCATCTGCAGCTTGTTCACTGCATTGGAGCCAGCATCCACAGCTTGGTCACTGCGTTGGAGCAAGCCCCCACAGCTTGTTCACTGCATTGGAGCCAGCATCCACAGCTTGTTCACTGCATTGGAGCAAGCATCCGCAGCTTGTTCATGGAGCCAGCATCCACAGCTTCAGCTTGTTCACTGCATTGGAGCAAGCATCCACAGCTTGTTCACTGCAGCATCCACAGCTTGTTCACCATTGGAGCCAGCTTGTTCACTGCATTGGAGCCAGCATCCACAGCTTGTTCACTGCATTGGAGCCAGCATCCACAGCTTGTTCACTGCATTGGAGCCAGCATCAGCAGCTTGTTCACTGCGTTGGAGCAAGCCCCCACAGCTTGTTCACTGCATTGGAGCCAGCATCCACAGCTTGTTCATTGCATTGGAGCCAGGACCCGCAGCTCGTTCACTGCATTGGAGCCAGCATCTGCAGCTTGTTCACTGCATTGGAGCCAGCATCCACAGCTTGTTCACTGCATTGGAGCCAGCATCCACAGCTTGTTCACTGCATTGGAGCCAGCACCCACAGCTTGTTCACTGCATTGGAGCCAGCATCCACACCTTGTTCACTGCATTGGAGCCAGCATCCACAGCTTGTTCACTGCATTGGAGCCAGCATCTGCAGCTTGTTCACTGCATTGGAGCCAGCATCCACAGCTTGTTCACTGCATTGGAGCCAGCATCTGCAGCTTGTTCACTGCATTGGAGCCAGCATCCACAGCTTGTTCACTGCATTGGAGCCAGCACCCACAGCTTGTTCACTGCATTGGAGCCAGCATCCACAGCAGTCTCACTGCATTGGAGAAAGCGTTCACAGCTTGTTCGCTGCATTGGAGCAAGCATCCGCAGCTTGTTCACTGCATTGGAGCCAGCATCCATAGCTTGTTCACTGCATTGGAGCCAGCATCCACAGCTTGTTCACTGCATTGGAGCCAGCATCCACAGCTTGTTCACTGCATTGGAGCCAGCATCCACACCTTGTTCACTGCATTGGAGCCAGCATCCACAGCAGTCTCACTGCATTGGAGCCAGCATTCACAGCTTGTTCGCTGCATTGGAGCAAGCATCCGCAGCTTGTTCACTGCATTGGAGCCAGCATCCATAGCTTGTTCACTGCATTGGAGCCAGCATCCATAGCTTGTTCACTGCATTGGAGCCAGCATCCACAGCTTGTTCACTGCATTGGAGCCAGCACCCACAGCTCGTTCACTGCATTGGAGCAAGCCCCCTCCTGTTCCCCTGGGCAGCATCACCCTCACAGGGGCTCATTGTATGTGTCTTCCTTCCCCCCTCTGCCCGTATTTCACTTTAAAGACAAGCATCTGCATGGGTTTCTGCATCCCCACGTTGCTCCTCCGGGCTTTGCGTACGGTGTCCTATGGGGTTTATAAACGTGCTGCCCAACATCGCAGCCTGCCTTTGTCCTTGTCGTGTTTTAGGCTCATTTGGCACGAGCTGCTGCGTGAGTGCCGGCAGAGCATCTGTCTCGCAGGGAATACGAACATCTCATTACCTGAGCCTGGGTGTTTCTAAGGGGAAGAAGTTATGCTTAAGGTTTCTCTTTTCAGCAAAAGAAAAAAACAATGCTCCCTAAAGCGCATTGATTGCATTCAGCATGTCTGCGTTCCACCTCGAGGTTTTAAAGGGAGCTTGGACGTGCAGTGGCACTCCAGAAGCTGTCAAGTGTGAGGATTCTGGGGTGCAAACTCCTCAGGCTGCCCCTTCTTTGCATCACAGGAGGTTTGTCAGCGTTAGGAGCAGATGCTGTTACCGTCATTCTGTTTCCTGGCCCCCTGCTTTCGGGTTTCAGCTGTAAAACAGCTTTTGGTTGATTCTGGTGCCTCCTTCTGACCAGTCAGGACCAGCATCCTTTAGCTCACATTCGTCTCTAGACCAAATGCTTCTGGTTTCGGAGGCGTGAAACACCCAGGGTCTGCTTGGGATTTCTTAATCCCAATTTAATTGATATTTAATTATTATTGATATTTATGTAATTATATTATTATACTGATATTTAATAGAATTTAAATACCAGTATGTGCTGTCAGGTTTTGAATGGTAGGATGGACAAGTGATGTCTACATTGTACCTGCTTCACGTTTAGCACATGGCTTGCTTAAGCAGTGGCAAGGCAGAGCTGTAGGAGTCAAAGCAGAGTTGTAGGAGTCAAAGCAGAGTTGTAGGAGCTGCAGGTGCTGGGCAGAATTGTGGCAGGTAAGATTCACAACTTGTGTAATGTACACTTAAAAGACATCCGTGTTCAAATAGGAACCCTAGAAAGGAAGAAACCCCAAAGATAACAAAAGTAAAACATTGACAAGCTTGACGAGACTCTATTGAGTCTGCGTGAAAGCAAGAGGTTCCTCACGGTGAGGAAGAGGAACTACAGGCGTTCATCCCCGCCACCCCCTAACGACCACCACCAGAAGGCACCGCGCAAGCGCATCAATGGGATGGATGCCAAAAAAACCTAATTGTAATAATAGACGGGAATAGATTTTGCATATGCATTAGGCGTGAAGCAATCTCATGTTTATATAATCATTATATGTAATAAAAACGAGCTGAGTAACAGAGGAAAAAGCAATTCCCCATGAGCCTCAGCGCTGAATAAAGCACACCTACTTTACAACTTTAATGAGTCCTCTTATCACAAGCACCCATAACCCTAACATTGCTGTCGTGGTTTAAACCCAGCCACACAGCTCGTTCACTCCCTTCCCCCCCTTATTTCCCTCCCCCTGCTCCCGGAGGAACGGAGAGGAGAATCGAAAAGAATTCAACTCCCCCGGGTTGAGATAAGAACAGTTTAGTAACTAAGGTATAACACAGATCACTACTGCTACCACCAATGATAATAATGATAAAGGAAATAACCAGGGAAGAGAATACAACACCTCAGCACCAGCCAACCGATAACTCACCCCCCCCCAAGCCCGACCAAGCACTGACCCATACCTCCTCCAACCCTGCAGTCCCAGCCCTTCCGGGTAACGCTCAGTTACCTCCTGGGCATGACGTGCTGTGGTATGGAATACCTCCTTTGGCCAGGACGTGCAAGGCAAGGCAAGGCAGGACAAGGCATGGTAGGGCAGGGCAGGACAAGGCAGGGCAGGGCATGTCAAGGCGAGGAAAGGCAAGGCAAGGATGGACAAGGCAAGGCAAGGCAAGGCAGGACAGGGCAAGGGAGGGCAAGGCAAGACAAGGCAAGGCAAGGCAAGGCAAAGCAAGACAAGGTAAGGCATGATCAGGACGGATAAAGCGTGTCGAGTCATGTCAGATCAAGGCCTGCCCAGGCCAGGCCAGGGCAGTCCAGGCAAGGCAAGGAAAGGCAAGGCAAGGCAGGACACGGTCAGAACCGATAAGGCAGGTTAGGTCAGGTAAGATAAATGGAAGGCAATGCCAGTCCAGGCCAGACAAGGCCAGGGCATGACAGGCCAGGCCAGGCCAGGCAAAGCAAGGCAAGGCAAGGCAAGGCCAGGCCAGCCCAGGCCAGGCCGGGGAAGGCAAGTCAAGTCAAGTCAAGTCAAGGCAAGGCAAGGCAAGGCAAGGCAAGGCAAGGCAAGGCAAGGCAAGGCAAGGCAAGGCAAAGGAAGGCAAGGCAAGGCAAGGCAAGGCAAGGCAAGGCAAAGGAAGGCAAGGCAAAGAGAGGCAAGGCAAGAAAAGGTAAGGACAGTCCAGTTCAGTCAAAGCCGGTCCAGGAAAGGCCACTCAAGGCCAGGCCAGGCCAGACCATGCAAGGCCAGGCCAGGCCAGACCATGCAAGGCCAGGCCAGGCCAGGCCAGGCAAGGCAAGGCAAGTCAATTCAAGGCAAGGCAAGGCAAGGCAAGCAATGCAAGGCAAGGCAAAGCCAGGCAAGGCAAGGCAAGACAAGGCAAGGCAAGGCCAGGCCAGGCCAGGCCAAGCCTGGGCAGTCCAGGTCAGGCAAGGCCAGGCAAGGCAAGGCCAAGGAAGGCAAGGCAAGGCCAGGGAAGGCAAGGCAAGGTAAGGGAATGTAAGGTAAGGCAAGGAAAGTAAAGGAAAGGGAAGGCAAGGTAAGGCAAGACAAGGGAATGCAAGGCAAGACAAGGCAAGGCAAGGTCAGGAAAGGCCAGGCAAGTACAGGTCAGGCCAGGCCAGGGCAGGCAAGGCATTGCAAGGCAAGGCAGGCAAGGCAAGGCAAGGCATGACAAGGCAAGGTAAGGCCAGGCAAGGCAAGGCCAGGCAAGACCAGGCAAGGCAAGGCCAGGCAAAATCAGGCACGGCAAGGCAAGGGATGGCAAAGTCAGACCAGACAAGGCCAGGCCAGGCCAGGCCATGCAAGGACGGACAAGGCAAGGCAATGCCAGGCAAGACAAGGCCAATGAAGGCAAGGCAATGCTAGGCAAGACAAAGCCAATGAAGGCAAGGCAAGGCATGTCAAGTCATGGAAAGGCAAGGCAAGGCAAGGCAAGCAAGGCAAATCAAGGCAAGGAAGGGAAGGTCAGGCAATGTCAGGCCAGGCAAGGCAAGGCAAGGCCAGGCAAAATCAGTCAAGGCAACTCAAGGCAAGACAAATCAATGCAAGGCAAAGCAATGCAAGGCATGGTAAGACAAAGCAGGGCAGGGCAGTGAAGGGCAGGGCAGGGCAGGACAGCGCAGGGCAAGGCAAGACAAGGCAAGGCAAGGCAAGGCAAGGCAAGGAAAGGAAAGGCAATGAAAGGCAAGGCAATGCAAGGCAATGACAGGCAAGGCCAGGCATGGCCAGGCCAGAGAAGGCAAGGCAAGGCAAGGCAAGGGAAGGGAAGGCAAGGCAAATCAAGGCAAGGCAATGAAAGGCAACACAAGGCAATCCCAGTCAAGGCAAGGCAAGGCAAGGCAAGGCAAGGCAAGGTAAGTCAAGGCAAGTCAAGTCAATGCAAGACAAAACAATGTAAGGCATGGCAAGGCAAGGCAGGGCAGGGCAGTGCAGGGCAGGGCAGGACAGTGCAGGGCAAGGCAAGGCAAGACAAGTCAAGGCCAATCAAGGCAAGGCAAGGCAAGTCAAGGCACGACAAGGCAAGGCACAGTCAGGACGGATAAGACATATCAGGTCATGTCAGATCAAGGCAAGGCCAGGGCAGTCCAGGCAAGGCAAGGCAAGTCCAAGCAAGGGCAGGAAAGGGCAGGCAAGGCAAGGCAAGAAAAGGCCAGGCAAAGCCAGCCCAGGGAAGGCCAGGCAAGGCAAATCAATGCAAGGCAATGCAAAGCCAGGCAAGGCAAAGCAAGGCAAGGCAATGCATGGCAAGGCAAGGCAAGGAAAGGCAAGGCAACACAAGTCACGGAAAGGCAAGGCAAGGCAAGGCCGTGCAAGGCCAGGAGAGGCCAGGCCAGGCAAGGAAAGGCAAAGCAAGTCCATGGAAGGCAAGGCAAGGCAAAGCAAGGAAAAGCCAGGCCAGGCCAGGCCACACAATACCGGGTAATACAAGGCCAGGCCAGGCCTGGCAGGGCAAGGCCGGGCAAGGCCAGGCAAGGTAAAGCAAGGCAAGGCAGGACAAGGGAAAACAAGGCAGGGGAATGCAAGGCCAGGCAAAGCCAGGCAAGGTAAAGCAAGGCAAGACAAGGCAAGGCAAGGCAAGGCAAGGCAAGGCAAGGCAAGGCCACTGCAGGACAGGCAATGCTAGGCCAGGCCAGTCCAGGATAGGCAATGCAAGGACAGGTAAGGCCAGGCAAGGCAAGGCCAGGAAATGCAGGCCAGGCCAGGCAATGCTTTGCAATGCAAGGATATGCAGCCTGGTCCAGGCAAGTCAAGGCCAGGCAAGGCCAGGACAGGCAAGGCCAGGAAAGACCAATACTAGCAATGCAATGCCAGATAAGGCAAAGCCAAGCCAGGCAAGGCCAGGTAAGGAAAAGCCAGGCCAGGCCAGTCCACACCAAGCCAGGGGAGACCATTCAAGGCAAGGCAATGTAAGGCCAGGCAAGGCAAGGCTAGGTAAGGCTAGGCAAGGTAAGGCAAGGTAAGGCAAGGCAAGGCAAGGCAAGGCAAGGCAAGGCTAGGCAAGGTAAGGCAAGGCAAGGCAAGTCAAGGCAAGACAAGGGAAAACAAGCCAGGGGAAGGCAAGGCCAGGCACCGCCAGGCAAGGCAAAGCAAGGCAAGGCAAGGCAAGGCAAGTAAAGCAAGGCAAGGCAATATAAGGCAATGCAAGGCAAGGCAAGGCAAGGCAAGGCAATGCAAGGCCAGGCAGGTCCAGGCCAGCCCAGCCCAGGCCTGGCAAGTCAAGGCCATGCAAGGCAAGGCAAGGCATGTAGAGGCCAGGCAAGTCAAGGCAAGGCAAGGCAATGGCAGGGCAAGCAAGCCAGGCAAGGCAAAACAAGGCAAGGCAAGGGAAGATAAGGCAAGGCAAGGCAAGGGAAGATAAGGCAAGTCAAGGCAAGGCAAGGCAATGCCAGGCCAGGAAAGAAAACGCAAAGCCACGTAAGGCCAGATATGGCAAGGCCAGGCCAGGCCAGGCAAGGCCAGGGAAGGCAATGCAAGGCAAATCAAGGCCAGGCAAGGAAAGGTAAGACAAGGCAAGGTAAGGCAAGGCCAGTCCATGACAGGCAATGCAAGGCCAGGTAAGGCCAGGCCAGGTAAGGCCAGGCCAGGCAAGGCCAGGTTAGGCAAGGTCATGTGAGTTCAGGCAAGGCAAGGCAAGGCAAGGCCAGGACCGACAAGGCCAGGATGGACAAGGCCAGGACGGACAAGGCCAGGAAGGGCAGGGCGAGGCAAGGTGAGGCAAGGTAAGGCAAGGCAAGACAAGGCAAGACAAGGCAGGGAAAGGACAGACAACGCCAGGATGGGCAGAGCAGGGCAAGGCAGGACAAGAGAAGGCAAGGTAAGGCTAGGGAAGGCAAGGCAAGGCAAGGCCAGGACAGAAAATGCCAGCACAGGAAGGGCAATGCAAGGAATGGCAAAGCAAGGCAAGGCAGGGCAAAGAAGGCAAAGCAAGTCAAGGCAAACAAGGCCAGGATGGGAAGAGCAGGGCAAGGCAAGGCAAGGCAAGGCAAGACCAAGACGGGCAGGGCAGGGCAGGGCAAGTCAAGGAAAGTCAGGGTAAGGAAAGGCAAAGCAATGCAAGGCCAGGAAGAAAAAGGCCAGGAAGGGCACGGCAGGGTAAGGCATTGCAGGGCAAGGCAAGGCAAGGCAGGGCAAGGCAAGGCAAGGCAGGGCAAGTCAAGGCAAGGCAAGGCAAAGCCAGGACGAAAAAGGTTAGGACGATCAGAGCAGGCCAGGGCAAGGCAAGGCAGGGCAAGGCAATGCCAGGACAGAAAAAGCCAGGACTAGCAGAACAGGGCATGGCAGGGCAAGGGAATGCAAGGCAAGGCAAGGCCAGGAAGAGCAAAGCCAGGACAGACAAGGCCAGGATGGCAGGGCAGGGCAAGTCAGGGCAGGGCAAGGCAAGGCAAGGCAAGACCAGCCAGGCCAGGCCAGGCCAGGCAAGGCCAGGCAAGGCAAGGCAAGGCGAGGCAAGGCCAGGAGACACCACACCTAAATTAGGCAAGGCAAGGCAAGGCAAGGCAAGGTAAGGCCAGGCCAGGCCAGGTAAGGCCAGGCCAGGCCAGGCCAAGCAATGCAAGGCCAGGCAAGTCAATGCAAAGCAAAGCAAGGCAAGGCCAAGCAAGACAAGGCAAGGCAAGGCAAGGCAAGGCAAGGCAAGGCAAGGCAAGGCAAGGCAAAGCAAGTCCAGGCCAGCTCAGGCCAGGCCAGGCAAGGCATGGCTAGGGAAGGCAAGGCAAGGCAAGGCAAGGCAAGGCAAAGCAAGTCCAGGCCAGCTCAGGCCAGGCCAGGCAAGGCATGGTTAGGGAAGGCAAGGCAAGGCAAGGCAATGCAATGCACAAGAAGGAAAGGATGAATAAGGCTGTCCAGGTTAGGTGAGGTCAAGGCAAGGCCGTGCCAGGTCAGGTCAAGGCAAGTACATGCCAAGCCACTCTAGGCAATGCCTGGGCAGCCCAAGGCAGGCCAGGACAGGGAAGGCAATGCAAGGCCAGGCCAGGCCAGGGAATTCAAGGCCAGACAAGTCAAGTCAAGGCAAGGCAAGGCTAAGTAAGGCAAGGGAAGGCCAGCCAGGCAATGCAAGGCCAGGCAAGGCCAGGCCACACCAAGATACCCCAGGCCAGGCAAGGCAATTGAAGGCAAGGCAAGGCAAGCCAAGGCCAGGTCAGGCCAGGCAAGGTAAGGCCAGGCCAGGTAAGGCCAGGGAATGGCAGGCAAGGCAAAGGGCTGGCAAGGCCAGTAAAGGTCACAAGAGGCAAGGAAATGCAAGGAAAGACAAGGCCAGGCCAGGCCAGGCCAGGGAAGACAAGGCCAGGCCAGGCCAGGCAAGGCAAGGCCAGAAAAATCAAGGCATGGCAAAGCAAGGCAAGTAAAGGCAAGTCAAGGCAAGGCAAGTCAAGTCAATGCAATGTAAGGCATGGCAAGACAAGGCAGGGCAGGGCAGGGCAAGGCAAGGCAATACAAGTCAAGGCAAGGCAAGTCATAGCAAGGCACAACAAGACAAGGCAGAGTCAGGATGGATAAAGCATGTCAGGTCATGTCAGGTCAAGGCCAGGCCAGGGCAGTCAATGCCAGGCAAGGCAAGGCAAGGCAGAACACGGCCAGAATGGATAAGGCAGGTTAGGTCAGGTCAGGTAACGGGAAGGAAATGCCACGCCAGGCGAGACAAGGCCAGGCAAGGCAAGGCATGGGCAGGAAAATCAAGTCAAGGCAAAGCAAGGTAAGGCAAGTCAAAGTCAAGTCAATGCAATGCAATGCAAGGCATGGCAAGGCAAGGCAGGGCAGGGCAGGGCAGTACAGGGCAGGGCAGGGTAGGGCAGGGAAAGGCAAGGCAAGGCAAGAGAAGGCAAGGCAAATCAAGGCACATCAAGTCAAGGCAAGGCAAGGCACGACAAAGCAAGTCACGGTCAGGGCGAATAAGGCATATCAGGTCACGTCAGGTCAAGGCCTGGCCAGGGCAGTGCAGGCCAGGCAAGGCAAGGAAAGACAGGACACGGCCAGAACAGATAAGGCAGGTTAGATCAGGTCAGGTAAAAGAAGGCAAAGCCAGGCCAGGCCAGACAAGGCCAGGGCATGACAGGCCAGGAAAGGCGAAACAAGGCAAAGCAAGGCAAGGCCAGACCAGGCCAGGCCTTGGAAGGCAAGGCCAGGCAAGGCAAAGCAAAAGAAGTCAAGGGAAGGCAAGGCAAAGAAAGGCAAGGCAAGGCAAGGCAAGGCAAGGTAAGGCAAGGCGAGGCGAGGCAAGGCACGACACAGCCAGAATGGATAAGGCAGGTTAGGACAGGTCAGGTAATAAGAAGGCCAGGCCAGGCAAGGCCAGACAAGGCCAGGGCAGGCCAAGTCAGGCAAGGCCAGTCAAGAAAAGTCAAGGAGAGGCCAGTCCAGTCCAGTCCAGTCCAGTCCAGGAAAGGAAAGGAAAGGAAAGGAAAGGCAATGCCACGTAATACAAGGCCAGGCCGGTACAGGCCAGGCAAGGCCAGGCAAGGCAAGGCCATTAAAGGCAAGGCAAGGCAAGGCAAGGGATGCCAAGGCAAGGGAAGTCAAGGCAAGGCAAGGCCAGGGAATGCCAGGCAAGGCAAGGCCAGGTATGGCAAAGCAAGGCAAGGAAAGACTAGGCAAGGACAGGCAAGGCAAGGCAAGGCAAGGCAAGGTCGGCCAAGGCAAGGCCATGCCAGGCCATGCCATGCCAGGCCAGGTAATTCAATGCCAGGTAATAGAAGGCCAAGCCAGGCCAGGCCAGGCCAGGCCAGGCCAGGCCAGGAAAGACCAGGCAAGGCAAGGCACGGCAAGGCCAGGCCAGGCCTGGGAGGCAAGGCAAGGAAAGGCAATGCCAGGCAAGGCAATGGAAGGCGAGGCAAGACAAGGCACGACATGGCCAGAACGGATAAGGAAGGTTAGGTCAGGTCAGGTAATGGGAAGGCCAGGCCAGGCAAGGCCAGACAAAGCCAGGGTAGGCCAAGTCAGGCAAGACCCAGCAAGGCATGGCAAGGAAAGTCCAGGCCAGGCCAGGCCTGTCCAGGAAAGGCAAAGAAATGGAAGGGAAGACAAGGGAAGGCAAGGCCAAGCCAGGTAAGGCAATGCAAGGCAAGGAAAGGCAAGGCCAGGCCATGCCAGGCAAGGCAATGCAATGACAGGTAATACAAGGCCCGGCCAGGCCAGGCAAGGCCAGGGAAGACAAGGCAAAGCAAAGCAAGGCCAGGCCAGGCCATTAAAGGCAAGGCAGGGCAAGGTAAGGCAAGGCAAGGAAAGGCCAAGCAATGCTTGGAAAGGCAAGGCAAGGCCATGCAAGGCCACCCAAAGCCTGCCCAGGGAAGGACACTCAAGGCCAGGCCAGGAGATGCCATTAGATTCCAGGCCAGGCAAGGCAAGTCAAGGCAAGTCAAGGCAAGGCAAGGAAAGGCCAGGCCAGGCCATTAAAGGCAAGGCAAGGCAAGGCAAGGCTAGGCAAGGCCAGGCCAGACAAGGCAAGGCAAGGCAAGGCAAGTCCAGGCCAGGCCAGGTAAGGCCAGGGAAAGCCAGGTAAGGCAAGGCAAGGCTAGGCAAGGAAAATCAAGGCCAGGCCAGGCAAGGGCAAGCCAGTCTAGGCCAGGCCAGGCCATGTAAGGCAAGGACAGGAAAGGCAAGGCCAGGCAAGGCAAGGCAGGGCAAAGCAAAGCCAGGCAAGACAAGGCAAGTCAAAGCAAGGCCAGGCCAGGCAGGACCAGGCCAGTCCAGGCAAGCCATGTAAGGCAAGGCCAGGCAAGGCAAGGCAGGGCAAGGCAAGGCACGACACGGCCAGAACGGAAAAGGCATGTTAGGTCAGGTCAGGTAATGGGATGGCCAGGCCAGGCCAACCAAGACAAGACCCGGACAGGCTGGGCCAGTCAAGGCTAAGCAACACAAGGCAGGGCAGTGCATGGTCAGGCCAGGGCAGACCACTAAAGGCAAGGCAAGGCAAGTCAAGGCAAGTCGAGGCAAGGCAAGGCAAGACAAGGCAAGACAAGGCAAGAAAAGGCACGACAAGGCAAGGCAAGGCAACACAAGGCAAGGGAAGGCAAGGCAGGGCAAGGACAGGCGAGGCAAGGCAAGGCAAGGTGAGGTAAGGCAATGCCAGGCAAGGCAATGCAATACAAGGCAAGGACAGGGGAGGGCAGGCCAGGCCAAGAAATGCGAGGACAGGAAAGGCAAGGCCAGGCCAGGCCAGGGAAGGCATGCAATGCAACTGAAGGCAAGGCAAAGTAAGGCAAGGCAAGGCAAGGCCAGGCCAGGTCAGGCTAGGCGAGGCCAGACCAAGCAAGGCAAGGCCAGGCCAGGCAAGGCAAGGCATGCAATGCAGTTCACGGCAAGGCAAGGCAAGGCAAAGCCAGACCAGGGCAGCCCAAGCAAGGCAAGGCAAGTCAAGGCCAGACCAGGGAATGACTGGCCAGGCCAGGCCAGGCCACGCCAATCAAGGCAATACAAGGCCAGGAAAGGCCAGGGAAGGCAAGGCAAGGCCAGGCCAGGAAAGGCCAGGGAATTCAGTGCCAGGCCCTCTATGACAGGCCAGGCCAGGCCAGACAAGGCTAAGCAAGGCAAGGCAAGGCAAGGCAAGGCAAGGCAAGGCAAGGGAAGGGCAGGCTAGGCCAAGAAATGCAAGGACAGGAAAGGCAAGGCCAGGCCAGGCCAGGCCAGGAAAGGCATGTAATGCAATTGAAGGCAAGGCAAGGCAAGGCCAGGCCAGGGCAGGCCAGATCAGCCCAATCAAGGCAAGGCCAGGCAAGGCAAAGCAAGGCAAGGCAAGGCAAGGACAGGCAACGCAAGGAAAGGCAAGGCCAGGTCCAGGCCAGCAAGGCAAGGCAAGGCAAGTCAAGGCCAGACCAGGCAAGACCATGCAAGGCCAGGACAGCATAGGCAAGGCCAGGCCAATCAAGGCAATACAAGGCCAGGAAAGGACAGGGAAGGCCAGGCAAGGCCAAGGAATTCAGTGCCAGGCCAGGCCAGGCAAGGCAACGCAAGGCAAAGCAAGGCAGGGCAAGTCCAGGACAGGCAATGCAAGGCCAGGTAAGGCAAGGCAACGGCAGGCCAAGGCAAGGCAAGGCAACGGCAGGCCAAGGCAAGGCAAGGCAAAGCAAGTCAAGGTGAGGCAAGGCAAGGCAAGGCAAGGCAAGGCAAGGTCAGGCCAGGCAATGCCAGACAAGGCAAGGCCAAGCCAGGCCAGGCCAAGCAAGGCCATTCAAGGGCAAGCAAGGCAAGGGAAGGCAAGGCAAGGTAAGACAAGGCCAGGAAAGGCAAGGCAATGCAAGGCAAAGGAAGGCAAGGAAAGAAAAGGCAAGGGCAGTCCAGGACAGGCAATGCAAAGCCAGGTAAGGCCTGGTAAGGTAAAGCAAGGCAAGGCAAGGCAAAGCAAGGCAAAACAAGGCCAGGCCAGGCCAAGCAAGGCCATTCAAGGCCAAGTAAGGCAAGGCAAGGCAAGGTAAGGCAAGGCAAGCCAGGCAAGGCAAGGCAAGGCAAGGACAGGCAAGGCAAGGTAAGGCAAGGCCAGTCCAGGAGAGGCAATGCAGGCCAGGAAAGGCCAGGTAAGGTAAGGCCAGGCCAGCCCAGGCCAGGCAAGGCAGGCAAGGCCAGGAAAATCAAGGCTAGTCAGGGCAAGGCCAGGCCAGGCCAAGCAAGGCCATTCAAGGCCAAGTAAGGCAAGGCAAGGCAAGGTAAGGCAAGGCAAGCCAGGCAAGGCAAGGCAAGGACAGGCAAGGCAAGGTAAGGCAAGGCCAGTCCAGGAGAGGCAATGCAGGCCAGGAAAGGCCAGGTAAGGTAAGGCCAGGCCAGCCCAGGCCAGGCAAGGCAGGCAAGGCCAGGAAAATCAAGGCTAGTCAGGGCAAGGCCAGGCCAGGCCAAGCAAGGCCAGGCAAGGCAAGGCAAAGCAAGGCAAGGCAAGGCAAGGCAATGATACAATAGGCAAGCCATGCCAGGCCAGTGAAGGCAAAGCAAGGCAAGGCAAGGCAAGTCAAGGTTAGGCCAGGCAAGGCAAGACAAGGCAAGACCAGTCCAGGACAAGAAATGCAAGGCCAGGAAAGGCCAGGCCAGGCGAGGCCAGGGAAGGCAAGGCAAGGCAAGGCAAGGCAAGTCTAGGACAGGCAATCTAAGGCCAGGTAAGGCCCAGCAAGGCCAGGCCAGGCAAGGCCAGGCCAACCAGGCCAGGCCAGTTTATACAAAACCAGGCCAGGCCAGGCAAGGCCAGGCAAGGCAAGGCAAGGCAAGGCCAGGCCAGGCAAGGCAAGGCCAGGCCAGGCCAGACAAGGCAAAGCCAGGCAAGGCCAGGAAAGGCCAGGCAAGGCAGGGCCATGCAAGGCAAAACAAGGCAAAGCAATACAGGGGAAGGCAAGGTCAGGAAAGGCAAGGCAAGGCAAGGTGAGGCAAGCAAGGTAAGGCTAGGAAAGGCAAGGCCAGTTCAAAACTGTCCAGTCCATGCAAGGCCAGGCCAGGCCAGGTAAGGCCAGGCCAGGCCAGGTCAGGCAAGGACAGAGAAGGCCAGCAAGGCAAGGCAAGGCATGGCAAGGCAAGGTAAGTCTAGGCAAGACAAGGCCAGTCCAGGACAGGCCAGTCCATGCAAGGCCAGGTAAGGCCAGGTAAGGCCAGCTCAGGAAAGGCCAGGAAAGGCCAGCAAGGCAAGGCAAGGCAAGGCTAGGCAAGGGAAGGCAAGGCAACGGAAGGCCAGTCCTGTACAGGCCAGGACATGCAATGCAAGGCCAGGAAAGGCCACATAAGGCAAGTTCAGTCAAGGGCAGGCAATGCCAACCAAGACCAGGCCAGTCCAGGTCAGGCCTGACCAGTAAAGGAAAGTCAAGGCAAGGCAAGGCAGGGCCAGGCAAGGCAAGGCAAGGCAACCCAGGTCAGGCCAGGCAATGCTAGGCAAGGCAAAGGAAGGCAAGGCCAGGCATGGCCAGGCAAGGCAAGCCCAGGCCAGGCCAGGCCAGGCCAAGCCAGTCTAGACCAGGCCAAAGAAGGGCAGGCAAGGCAAGGGAAGGCAAGGCAAGGCAAGTCTAGGCAAGGCAAGGCAAGGCAAGGCAAGTCCAGGACAGGCCATTCCAGGCCAGGCCAGGCCAGGGAAGACAAGGCAAGTCCAGGCAAGGCAAAGCAACGCAAGGCAAGGCAAGTCCAGTCCAGGACAGGCCAGGACAGGCAATGCAAGGCCAGGTAAGGCCAGGTAGGTCAAGGCCAGGCAAGGCCTGGACAGCCCATGAAAGGCCAGGCCAGGCTATGACAGGAAATGCAAGGCCAGGCCAGGCCAGGCCAGAGTAGGCCAGGCAAGGCACGGCAAGGCAAGGCAAGGCAAGGCAGGGTCAAGCCAGGCCAGGCCACGCCTGCCCAGTCAAGGCATGGCAAAGCCATGCAAGGCCAGGCAAGGCAAGGCAAGGCAAGGCAAGGAAGGCAAGGCAAGGCCACGCCAAGCCAGGCCACGCCAGTCCAGGCCAGGGCAGGCAAGGCAAGGCAAGGCCATGCCAGGCAAGGCAAGGCAAGGCAAGGCAAGGCAAGAAAAGGCAAGGCAAGGTAAGCAAAGGCAAGGCAAGGCAAGGCAACAAAAGTCAAGACAACAAAAGGCAAGGCATAGCCAGGCCAGGCCAGAACACACCAGTCAAGGCAAAGTAAGGCAATAGAAGGCAAGGCAAGGCAAGGCAAGGCCAGGCCAAGCCAGGCCACGCCAGTCCAGGCCAGGCAAGGCAAAGCCATGCCAGTCAAGGCAAGGCAAGGTCAGGCAAGGCCAGGCAATGTCAGGCAAAGCAAGGCAAGGCAAGGCCAGGCAAAATCAGGAAATACAAGGCAAGGCCAGACCAGGCCAGGTGAGTCCAAGCCAGGCCAGGCCAAGCCAGGCCAGTCAAGGCAAGGCAACGCCAGTCAAGTCAACGCCAATCAAGGCAAGGCAAGGCAAGGCAAGGCAAGGCAAGACAAGGCAAGTCATAATCAAGTAAGGCCAGGCAAAATCAGGCAAGGCAAAGCCAGGCAATGTCAGGCATGGCAAGGCAAGGCAGGGCAATGCAAGGCATGGCCTGGCCAGACCAGGCAAGGAAAGGCCAGGCAAGGCAAAGCCAGGGAAGGCAAGGTCAGGCAAGGCCAGGCAAGGAAAGGCAAGTCAAGGCAAAGCAAGACAAGACAAGGCAAGGCAAGGCAAGGCAAAAAAAGGCAAGGCAAGTCAAAGTAAAGCAACACAAGGCAAGGCAAGGCAAGGCAAGTCAATGCCAGGTGAGGCCAGGCCAGGGAAGACAAGGCTAGGCCAGGCCAGGCCAGTCAAGACAAGGCAAGGCCAGGGCAGTCAAGACAAGGCAAGGCCAGGGCAGACCAGGCAATGTAAGGCCAGGAAAATCAAGGCAAGGCAAAGCAAGGCAAGGCAAAGCAAGGCAAGGCAAGGAAAGTCAATGCAATGCAAAGAAGGTAAGGCATGGCAAGGCAAGGCAGGGCAGGGCAGGACAGAGCAGGGCAGGGCAGGGAAAGGCAAGGCAAGGCAAGACAAGGTAAGGCAAGTCAAGGCACGTCAAGTCAAAGCAAGGCAAGGCATAGCAAGGCAGGACAAGACAAGGCACGGTCAGGACAGATAAGGCATGTCAGGTCATGTCAGGTCAAGGCCTGGACAAGGCAGTCCATGCCAGGCAAGGCAAGGCAAGGCAGAACACGGCCAGAACGGTTAAGGCAGGTTAGGTCAGGTCAGGTAAGGGGAAGGCAATACCAGGCCAGGCCGGAGAAGGCCAGGGCATGACAGGCCAGGCAAAGGCAAGCAAGGAAAGGCAAGGCAAGGCAAGGCCAGGCCAGGCCAGGCAAGGGCTGGCCAGGCCAGTCCAGGCCAGGCAATGCAAGGAAAGGTCAGGCAAGGAAAGGCCAGGCCAGGCAAGGCCAATCAAGGCAAGGCAAGGCCAGGCAAGGCAAGGCCAGGCCAGGCAAGGCCAAGCAAGGCAAGGCAAGGCCAGGAAAGGCAAGGGCACGCAAGGCAAGGCAAGGGAAGGCAAGGCAAGGCCAGGCCAGGCCAGGCAAGGCAAGGCCAGGAAAGGCAAGGCAAGTCAAGGTATGGCCAGACCAGGCCAGGTAAGACCAGGCCAGGCAAGGCAAGTTAATGCAAGGCCTGGCAAGCCATGGCAAGGCAAGGCAAGGCAAGGCAAGGCAAGGCAAGGCCAGGTCAGGCAAGGCAAGGCAAAGCAAGGCAAGGCAATGCCAGGCAAGGCAATGCAAGGCAAGGCAAGGCCAGGCCAGGCCACGCCAGGCCTGGCAAGCGCAGGCCAGGCAAGGCCAGGCAATGCAAGGCAAGGAAAGGCAAGTCAACGCAAGGCAGGGCAAGGCAAGGCAAGGCCCATCCAGGACAGGCAAGGTGTCCTCGGTTTAGCAGTAGCAGTCTATTTTTTTCCTTCTTGGTAGCTGGTGCAGCGCTGTGTTTTGTTTTGACTTTCAGCCTAGGAACAGTGCTGATAATGCCGATGTTTTCAGTTGTTGCTCAGTAATGTTTACCCTGACCACGGACTTTGTGAGGCTCATGCTCTGTCAGGAGGAGGGGAAGCCGGGAGGAAGCAGAGACAGGACACCTGACCCAAGCTAGCCAAAGAGGTATTCCATACCACAGCATGTCATGCCCAGGTAACTGGGAGTTAGCCGGAAGGACACGGGGTCTTCTGGGTTGGACTTGTTTTTTGGCAGGTGGTATTGTATTCTCTTCCCTTGTTATTTTCTCTTACCATTGTTGTTGGTGGTAGCGGTGGTGCCCATCCTGGCCTTGCCTTTCTTTGCCCGTCCTGACCTTGCCTGGCCTTGTCCTACCTTGACTTGCTTTGCCTTGCCTTCCCTTGCCTTGCCCTGCCTTTCCCTGCACTGCACTGCCCTGCCTTTCATTTTCTTGCCTTGTCCTGCCTTGCCCTGCCCTGCCTTGTTTTGCCTTGCCTTGCTTTGCCCTGCTTTTCCTTGCCTTGCCTTGCCTTGCCCTGCCTTGCCCTGCCCTGCCCTCCTGGCCTTGCCTTGTCTTGCCTTGCCCTGCCTTGTCTTGCCCTGCCTTGCCTTGCCTTGCCTTCCTTGCCTTGCCCTTCCTTGCCCTTCCTTGCTTCCCTGTCTTGCCTTCCCTTGCCTTGCCCTGCCTTGCAAAGCCATGCCATGCCTGTCCTGACATAGTCTTGCTTTGCCTTGCCTTGCCCTGCCCTGCCGTGCCCTGCCCTCCCTGTCATGGCCTTGCTTTGCCTTGCACTGCCCTGCCCTGCCTATCCTGTACTGACCTTGCCTTGCCCGTCCTGTCCTTGCTTGCCTTCCCATGGTTTGCCCTGCCTTGTCTTGCCCTGCCCTTTCTGGATTTGCCTTGCCCGTGATGGCCTTGCCTTGTTCTGCCTTACCCAGGCTTGCCTGCCTTGCCCTTCCTTGCCTTGCCTTGCCTTGCCTTTCCCTGCCTTGCCCTGAACTGCCCTGTCTTGACTTGACTTGCCTTGCCCTGCTCTGCCCTGCCCCGCCATGCCCGTTCTGGCCTTTCCCTTGCTTTGCCTTGCCTTGCCTTGCCCTGCCCTGCCTGTTCTGGCTTTTGCCTTTCCTTGCCTTGACTGGCCATGCCTTGTCTTGCCCGTCCTGATCTTGCCTTGCCTTGCCTTGCCTGGCCCTGCCATGCCCTGCCCTGCCCGGCCTGGTCTTGCCTTGTCTTGCCCACTCCTCCCCTGCTCCTACAGCTGGGATGGCGCCATCTCATCTCCTGACAGCTTCTCCTCCCTTCACAGCACGCACCCACAATGTGTTTCAAGCCAACACTAAAACAAGATTGCAAAGTCAAAGAACACGGAACTGCACGCGAAGAGCAGCCATGGGAGATGCAGCCTCCCGAGGGAGGGGAGGGCTCTCCTCTGCACCGGTTACTGCAGGGCTCTCCCTCCTTAAAGAGCCCACGCTCAGCGTGGGGCCCCCGTCACAATGGGCAAATCCACAGCGACTGCCACGGGTTGGTGATGGTGGCAGCATCGTGCCCATGGCCACTGG
>NW_026635826.1:0-1958 GCF_028554395.1 Pezoporus wallicus
CAGTGACAAACAATGATAGGACAAGGGGTAATGGGTACAAACTGGAACACAAGAGGTTCCACTTAAACTTGAGAAGAAACTTCTTCTCAGTGAGGGTGACGGAACACTGGAACAGGCTGCCCAGGGAGGTTGTGGAGTATCCTTCCCTGGAGACATTCAAAACCCGCCTGGACACATTCCTGTGTAACATTATCTAGGTGTTCCTGCTCCGGCAGGGGGATTGGACTAGATGATCTTTCGAGGTCCCTTCCGATCTCTAGCATATTGTGATACTGTGAGGCTATGGGAGAGAAAGACTGAGATGAGCTCTTAGGCAGAAGCTCTTCCCTGGGAGGGTGCTGAGGTGCTGGCACAGGGTGCCCAGAGAAGCTGTGGCTGCCCCATCCCTGGCAGTATTCAAGGGCAGGTTGGACACAGGGGCTTGGAGCAAGCTGCTCTAGTGGAAGGTGTGCCTGCCCATGGCAGGGGTTGGAGCTGGAGGAGCTTTAAGCTCCCTTTGAACACAAACAAGGCTGGATTCTACGATCCAGGCCCATGAAATTGTCCTTAATACACAAACATGCCAACACACTGACCCTCCAACTCACTGGCTTTTGGCATGAGCCATCTCTGTCAAGCAAGGCAGCTGTAGAAGTGAACTTTGCTGTTAACAAAGAAGAAAGTTTCTTTCCTGTTATCCCCAGCTAATTAGTCTCTGATGGCTTGTTATGAAGAATGAGGGAAGTAGCATCCAAGTCTTCTGAGAAGCTTTCGTGGTGATGAGGAAACTTCCTTGGTAAACCCCAGAAGGTCTTGTTAAAGCTGATGACTCCTGGAGGGGAGCTTGGTCCCCAGGTACCACTTCTTGCTTTGGCAAAGTGAGCAGCATCACTTGTGATGGAAGTAGCTGTGAGTGCTTGTATTGTGAAAGCCGGGATCTTGGGCCTGCTGGAGGGCTTTCTGTGCTCATACAAGCTTGGTCCTACTCTCTTTTTAAAGACACATCCCAGTCTTCATGACATGTGCAGATAATGTGGTTCTTGCTAATGGGGTGCTTTGTCCCTTCCTGCTTTTGACCCCTAATAAAGGGAGCTGGGGAAGCTCATTGCATTTCTCTTCACTTTTGGGCCTCCTCAAGGCCACTTCATACATTGAATTTCTTGTGATTAGTTGTCTAGGGATGGATTTATTTGTGTCTCTCTTTAGTTCTTTACCTGTTAAAAATGTTCTTAAACTGTTAAACTGAGACAAGTTGTAGCCCACTACATCCATCCTCCATGTCTGCCTGGCTTTCATAAATGTGATTTTCCTACCATTATGAATTTGGGATTGGAGAATAAGCATGGCAATGGGGTCACCTGACTCAACATCTAAAATTCCTTGCCTAGTTATGAGATAGTCAGGACCCTTCTAGAACGGATGGGAATAAGAGGATGTTTTATTACATCCTAGGACAGCTGGTGAGGATGGATGTGGTTCAGAGCAGGTCTGAACATCAGAAGGACTTGTACCATGCACTCTCTCTCCATGGTATGTGCATCTCTGAATAGCTTTCTCTGGATTAAATGAATTCCAGTCAGGATGTGAAGGCATCCTGGAGGTCAGACTGGATCAGCTGGCCCCCTCAAACCTATTTTCAGTTTGTTTTAATCCAAATGACAGGACAAGAGGAAACTGCCTCAAGTTGCACCAGGGCAGGTTTAGATGGAGCTGAGGAACAATTCCTGCCCCAAAGGGTGCTCAGGCATTGGAACAGGCTGCCTAGGACAGGGCTGCAGTCATCATCCCTACAAGTGTTCACACACTGTGTAGATGTGGCCCTCAGTGCCATGGGTCAGTGGTGGCCTTGGCCTTGGCAGGGCCGGGTAAGGGTTTGACTGGATGAGCTTGAAGGAATTTTCCAACCTGGTTGATTTAATGAGTCTAAAAGGAGGTACAGAAACACACCTTCACTGAGCACAGGTGGGGACACAAAACTC
>NW_026635827.1:0-1962 GCF_028554395.1 Pezoporus wallicus
GTGTGGGGAATGGGATATGGGGTATGGGGTGTGGGGTATGGGATGTGGGGTGTGGGATATAGGATATGGGATATAGTATATATGGTGTGGGATATAGGATACAGGATACGGGATATGGGGTATGTGATATAGGATACAGGATATTGGGTATGGCATATGGGGTATGGGGTGTGGGGTATGGGATATGGGGTATGGGATATAGGATAGGGGATATGGGGTATGGGGTGTGGGATATGGGATATGGTGTATGGGGTTTGGGATATGGGATCTGGGGTATGGGATATGGGGCATGGGTATGGGATATGGGGTATGGGGTTTGGGATATGGGGTACTGGGTAGGGGTATTGAATCTAGGATATGCAGTGTGGGGTATGGGATATGGGGGAATGGGATATGGGATGTGGGTTATGGTATATGGATAGGGGATACAGGATACGGGGGGTGGGATGTGGGCTATGGGGTGTGGGTACAGGATATGGGGTATGGGGTATGGGGTGTGGGTGGGTACAGGATATGGGGTCCGGGTGCTGTGCCCACCCCGGGTCCCTCCCTGGCCCCTGACCGCTCGCTCCCAGCGCGGCGGCCGCGGTGCTCGATGGCTCCCAGTACTTCGTGCTCCTCATCATCACCGACGGCGTCATCTCGGACATGGCGCAGACCAAGGAGGCCATCGTCAACGTGAGGGGCTCGGGGTGCCCCCAAGGCCGGGGGGGGGGGGCAGCACCCAGGGGTGCCGGGGTGGACCGGGCAATGATGGTCCCAAGGGATGCGCATCGTGGCCAAGGCGTTGGGTGTTCATCATGGTCCTGGCTGCAGGGTGCCCATTGAGATCCCAAGGGAAGGACACCCAGGATTGGGGTGGTCCTGGGATGTCCATCATGGGCCAGGGCATGGAATACCTGTTGTGGCTGAAGAGTGGGGTGCCTGTCATGATCCCAGGGTGCCCATCATGGTCCTGGGATGCTCATCATGATCCCGGGATGCCCATCATGGTCCCGGGATGCCCATCATGGTCCCCAGATCCCCATCATGGTTCTGGGATGCCCATCATTATCCCAGGATGCTCATCATGGTTCCGGGATGCCTATCATGGTTCTGGGATGCCCATCATGGTCCTGGGATGCCCATCATGATCCCGGGATGCCCATCATGGTCCTGGGATGCCCATCATTATCCCAGGATGCCCATCATGGTTCCGGGATGCCCATCATGATCCCAGGATGCCCATCATGGTCCTGGGATGCCCATCATGGTTCTGGGATGCCCATCATGGTCCTGGGATGCCCATCATGATCCCGGGATGCCCATCATGGTCCTGGGATGCCCATCATGGTTCCGGGATGCCCATCATGGTTCTGGGATGCCCATCATGGTCCTGGGATGCCCATCATGATCCCGGGATGCCCATCATGGTCCAGGGATGCCCATCATGGTCCTGGGATGCCCATCATGATCCCGGGATGCCCATCATGGTTCCGTGTTGCCCATCATGGTCCTGGGATGCCCATCATGGTCCGGGATGCCCATCATGGTTGGTGCCCATCATGGTCCTGGGATGCCCTTCCTGTTTCGGGGTTGCCGTTCGTGTTTGTGGGATTGCCTTGATGGTCCCGGTTTGCCCATCATGGTCCTGGGATGCCCATCATGGTTCCGGGATGCCCATCATGGTTCCGGGATGCCCATCATGGTCCCAGGCACAGGAATCCCACCATTGCCAAGCCGTGGGGCTCCCATCCCCACCTTCCCCCCCCCGGGTGATGAAGCCGATGCTGCTCTCCAATGGGGGGGGGGGGGGGGGGGAGTGTGGGTGTCTCACACCCCGACATCCACGTGTCCTCCCGCAGGAGGGTGGCTGAGGACATCGTGCAGGTACCGCCCCCCCTTTATCAGCCCCATTGATACCGGGGTGATGGGAGGGACAGGGCGTGAGGGGGCAGTGGGGCTTGGGGGGGGGAATGGGAC
>NW_026635828.1:0-202563 GCF_028554395.1 Pezoporus wallicus
CATGCGCACAGGTATCCTTGCCGCCCTCGCTGGCGGTGTTGTGGCGATGTGCGCATGCGCGGGAGGGCCATGAGGCGGGGAGCTAGCCGTTCTTCTCGGTCGGCAGTGTGTGGGGTTTGTGGCGACCCCGGCGGGAATAGGCTGTGAGGGGTCCGCATACTGTGTGCGGGCTGGCCCGTACGGCGGTGAAAGCCTGTTCCGAATAGGCTGTGGCGCTTGGGTGAGGCTTGGCCTCTGGCTCCCGCCGCCTGTTGGTAAGCTGCTCACGCCTCGCAGCGCTGCGAGACCACGGCCTGCTCCGCGGCTTGGTGATTTGGGGCCTGTCCACAAAATAAGCCCCTTTCGCATTCAGCCTGCTACCTCGGAGATGTAGAGGTGCCTTAGTGAGAGAAGGGTGCCGGGGAGGGCTGCTGAAGGTGGTGAAGGCGTGTGTAAATGAGAGTCCAGTGAGTCGCCAACATGGGACGTTGTCGTTGTGGCTGTGTTGTGGGAATGAGGTGAGCGCAGGCACAGGGAACAGTTGCACCTGCAGGCGGTTGCCCAGATGCTGTTATTTGCATATTAGGGAGCAGGAGCCTGAGCTGTGAAGGATGAAAAGAAGCTAAAGCTATCGCTTTGGAGGTGGTGAATGAGCTTTTTAGTCTCCTCTGGTAATTGAAAAACAGAAGGAAATGAAAGAGAACCAAAGGTAGATGCCTACACCATTGTGAGAGCGGTGCCTGTGTTGGAAATGGCAGCTACTCGAAATCATCAGGAAAGCTTACTGAGCCAGTTAGGCAGCACTGATTATAATTAGAGGAGTTTCTCTGGACCAAGCTGTCTCAAAACAGGTCTTGCTGCATGCAGATGACCCAGTTCCCTTCAAATAACATGTTCTGCCCCCACTCCAAAGGCCTGCTGTCTCGCAGTATTTGTAGTAAAAAATTGTTGTTACTGTATAAATACCACATTCCCTCTGAAATATCTCCATTTGAATGTAAACACTGAAGTGAGTTGTAAGAATGTGTATATTAGGCTCCATAAAAAAACATAATATGCCTTGGAAAAAAAATTGTATAAAGGAGCAAGATACCAAGGTATTTTGTACCTAGACTTTTAAGTGAGCAACTTGGAAATGCCATACCATCAAGTTTCCTGCTTTCAGGTAGATGCCACTCAGTGCTTCTGCTACAAATACCCTTTTTACTATAGGTGCTTCTCTGAACCCTTTTGGCTTGCTTTTTTTTTTTTTTTCTAGCTAGGCTTCTAAATTAGGAAATGGAAATAATGCTGAATGTGGCGCCATCTCATTAACTCCTTTTCCTGGTAGTACAAAATTAATGGCACAAAATACCGTTTGAAGAATAGGCATTACTTTTGGAATCATCCTTTCAGGTTAATTACATTTTGCCAAGTTCATCTTACTTGATGAAATTTTTCAGGAAAAAAAGCAGTAAGGGACCTGGGTGTCAATGCTACAGCATCTTAACACATGTGTAAGCATAAGAGACAAAAATGCTTCCAGCTCCTGCTGTTCCTGTGGAACAACGCCAGGTTATGTGCTGAGAGCAGCATTAATGAAGGAAACAGCTACTCTGTTCATAGCAACTACATTGTAGGACTTTGTTGTAAGTCTGCATTGTGCAAAGTAAAGAGACTGACGTCTTTGCAATGTTTGTGTTGCTGCTATTGTTGCTTTCTTAGTGAAGAGGAATGAGGCACGTATTTAAAATTAGAAATCATGATGGTGCAGTGTTCTGTTAAGAGTGTGACTATCAAAATCCTCACATCAGTGATCTGAATATGATCTGAACTGTCATTTTTGATACCTTTTTGAGGGCTGAATTAAGAACATACTTAGGTGCCTAGAATGGTAATTTGGTAGTAATTGACCTTTTTAATCATGGGCTGTTTGTACTTGAGAAAATAAACATAAGCATGTTTCTCAGTGTTTTCTCAAGTGTAGCTCGTAGTAGTACCCTAGGACTCAAAATTTGTGTAGAAATGAAATGCGTGCAGGGGACCAAGCTCACAGTTTCTTAACAGATCTGGCAATAGCTACCAAGGCTCAGTGACAGGACATAGCAGCGAGGCTATGATAACAAAGCTCAACAGAATTGTTAAAGCCCTTTGTGCACAGAGGTCCAGTTGTCAGTTGTCATCAAGTTCACCTAGCTGAAGGTAAGGCTTGCTTGCAGCTGCCCGCTTGGTGACAGTCGTGTTTTGGAAACCTCACTCTTAAGATAGCTGTGTCCTGGAAAGAAAGCTCATGCAAAGCCATGGAAACACAGAACATCCAGGGACTATTGGAATATTGTAAACCTTGATAACTTAAGTCTTGATATTAGCAGGCTAGTGAAAGGAAGGAAGGAACACTGCTGGTGGTGAAAGAAGATCCAGGATGAAAAGGTTGCAAGAGGGCAGATATTCTTCACAGTTGCCACTGTTAAGAGTCCTGGCATCGATTTGCAACTACTGTCATGAACTGTCATTTAGATTGTACAGCTAGCTCCCAATTTATGTTATACGGCAGCTGTTGCATGAACAAGTATGGAGGGTCAACCCTTTTATGTGAAATCCCAGTATTGTCACAACCAGCAGCATAGCTCAAAGCGAAAACAAAAATTTTACAGAAAGATTGTTAGTGAGGCATGGTCATAGTCAATGGCATGAAGTTTTTGCCATGCTGCTTACAAATGCAGGCAGTATGTCATATAAAGCACAGCACACCTGTGACAATGCATAAGCATCTGTGTTACATACATCAAAACATTGAATCATCTTGACTTCTTAGAACTGGTTATGTAACAGCAGATTTCTACTGCTGAAGTGTGAAGATTACCACAGCTTAGCCTGTTGTAAAAAACTGTCTATTATACTTAGTCATGTTTTGACCAACCAAAAGAACAGAGCCACATAAACAGAACAAGACAGGGCAAGTGTTCAACTCAGTTTCCTATAGACCATCCAGAGGTGATTTCAGTGTGTGAATTTTAGTGGTTGTTACCATCCTTAAAGATGGACTCTAATGAAAAATCAAAATAATATCAGAAATCAAAATTAAAAAGCAGTAGAAGTGATTTGCTATAATACCACAGGAAGATCTTACGTATTTTAAGAGGAAAAAAAAACAACCAAATAAACAAAAGGAAAAAAAAAAACCCACAAAAAAACACCCCACCAAACAGATAGTGGATTAAATACTAAGGCTAGTCAGCTGCAAAGTCATGAGTTTTAATAAAGCACAGAGAAAAATCACTGGTTATTGCAGACATTTTCTTAGTTTAGCCAAGAGAGATGGAAGGAGTATCCCTGTGAAGAGACTGTTAAAAGGAAGGGGAAGGATAGTTTGTTCTATTGTTAGTGCAAAATCAAAGTCAGCATTCTGTGCTTATATACAGTGTATGACCCAAAATACTGTGACAATACTTACTTCCGATAGCTACGCTCTGTCATTTTACCACACAGAACAATCATTCTGGAATAGACCAATATAGTTCTTTTGGATTAATCATCCCATATGTGCACACTTCCTGTCAATTATTTGTTTTGTTTTGTTTTGTATCCAGCTATGGTTAAGTAGAATAAAAAACTAATTCTGAGCAAAAAAAAATCCTAGTAATAAAATTAATTGGATACATTCTACCTGGTTTTATTAGCAATCAAATATATTAATAACACAGGCCTAAAATTTGCAAGTAAATCAGTAAATTTGCTAGTGAATTTTGCAGTGGAAATATACATGGGTACAAATATTACAATGAAGTTGTACTAATAGTTTAGTTAGGGTAGAAATCAAATAAATTTGGGCCAAAAATACTTTCTTATGTTTACTTTTCTCTGATAAAATAGAAAGGGAAAATAAAGCAGAGCTCTTATGCCCAGACACAATCTGTAAAGCCAAATATGAAGGGAGAAAAAGATCTGAAAGTTCTGAAAGCAACCCGTATCACTTACTGGATCAGTCATTGTCAGCATCACTAAATACATGTGCCAGAACATGGACTATCAGATTTAATATAGCTACTAGAACATTTGCAGAAGGTTTGAGTTCTTTGGAATAAAATTGGTAGAGAAACAACCCTGAGGACTCCAGTTTGTTTTTTGTAACTGCTGTGAATTCAGTAGGAGGTTAATCTTTTTTGAATTCTTCTACATCAGTGAAAATATCCTTAGAAATACATTATCTTCTTTCAGACTTTATCATCTGGAGTTCAGTAGCTGCTGAATATGCTCCTAGTTTTGTGAGTAGCCTGCAACTGAAGTGTTTGCTTTGTGCACACAATGACTTTACTAAAACCCACTGTGGTTTCTCAGTATGTCTAGAGAATTGCCTGCCTTGAAGGTGTTTGATATTTGATGCTAGGAAGCTGAAACATCCAGAATCACAGATCATTTTTAAAGTCTTGGCTTTTGGAAGTATGTTTATTCTTCTAGATTCTGGAACACACAATGCAGTCACTTAAGCAAAGCACCAACATTATTAACTGCAGATCATTTAACTGGATTAGATCATCTCTGATTAATAAAGAGGGTATATATATCGCTTTCCAGGAAGAAACGGGGGTAGTAGAAGGAGCTAAATTACTCTTCCTAACATCTTATTCAGTATAAACTAGGGATGGAAAAACATTTTCTATTTGCTGTAAACAAACTGACCAAAGAACCATACAAGCTGCCATTAAGCTTTTTTGGGATGATGGCTGCATGTTTTCACCAGGTAACATGAAGGATGGTGTACACAGAACAGTTACACTTTATTAAGTGGATGTGGGAATTCTGTGCAAAACAGTTGGAGAGATAGGAGCTCTTGCATATGGAAGTATTGGTAGATAGGATGATGAAGTCTCATAGTATGTTATAAATATTTGGATTTACTGGGTGTTTCTAGGAATTTTGTGAACATTTTGCATCATCTGGAACTTGCAAAAGTGGTGTTGAAGTGTATTGCCATACATATTACATTGATACATGTTGTGCATAACACAGGTGTTACGGATACAGTATTATCTGTAACAGATCACACCCTGACTCTTTTGTTTGAGGGAAGAAATGGGCTATGCCCAATCCAATGTGAATCCAGCATAAGACCCTTTATTGTGACAAGTGCATATTTATATCATTCTACTTCCTTTACATGGGATCACGCATTCTTTGATTGGTCGCCTCACACCCCTTTTATAGTCTACTAAGTGCTAAGCAGTAACTTTCCACTCTTTTACTCCCTTATCATCCCGATTTAGCAACACTACTAAGGTTTACAAATATTCACGCTGTTTGGTCTGTCTTTGAGATGCACATCCTGCTTTATCTTGCAAACCCGCTGCTTTGTTTTGCTAACCCATCTTTACCCTTCATAGTTCTCTTTACAGTTCCCAAGGCTTAAGCCCCAGTAGGGCTTTAACACCTGGTGTTTTCTTCACGGTTCCCAAGGCTTGAGCCCGTTCAAGGCAACAGCACCTGGTATTTTCTTTACCGTTCCCAAGGCGTAAGCTGGGCCAGGGCGATAATGCCTGAATCCATTTCATTAACTATTTCTGTCCGTCACCCACAGTTGTTGAATTTGGAAAAGAATGTTTTCAATCTGAAGATTAACAGTAAAGGAGAACATACATATTGAAGGTAAGAGTCTGATCTGGTAGGGTGTTGAACATCATCTGCAGCATGGGACACCATCTCTATCCTGACTTAAAGGTGTTAAGATGCAAAACACATTTGCAAGTATATTCTTGAGCAGATACAAAGGACAAAATAAATAATTAAAAAAAAAAAAAAAAAAAGAAACCAGGGACTTTCTTAAATAAGATTAGTGGATATTAACCTTAGTTTAATCTTCTGTGTCTCTTCATTGTAGGCACTTGTCCGGACTGAAATCCCTTAATAACCTCTGACAGTGTGTAAGTGCCTATAGCATTAGAGCAGTGCCCTCTGCAGGCTTTTACGTGGTTACGGGGACGGAGCAGATCCAGGCTTTTTTTGATTACATATTTATAGTGGTTGAGCTAGTTATTTTTAAATATTTTGCTAAGAGAACATCATCTAAACTTTGTGATTTTATTCCCAAGCAGCTTGAAATGAACACGAAGTTCTGTAAGTGAGCATCCACAAAGTGCTATGCAAACAAATTACATGCTTGTTTCAAGAGCCTGATTTCCTATTAGTTTGTATGTTACAACCATACAGTATCTTGGGCAAAAGGAATTCCCAATGTCCATCTCTCTTCCCCATAGGAGCTCATCTCTGTCTATTCTGACCTGGCTGTGTCTGAAAGAAATGGTGATCAGTTCAGTTTTTAGTTCTCTGTAGTCAGTGGTAAACTGTTTTATAAGGGCCCTGTGTCAGATTTAGCCAAGTTGATACTGAGGTAGAACTGTCCCAAATACAGCTAAAATACAGCTGCAAGTACAGCTGAAATTGTCGCTGTTAGAGAAAGCATCATATTTTGAGCTGTTTCCTGTTGAAGTCAAATGTAAAAAGTTATTTTCAAACTGCGTTTTGTTTTTTTTTTTCTGTTTGTGGTGGTTTATCTGTTGTGCCTTAAAATAGCTTCCAGTTGCAGGATAAAGCTCGGAAACCATTTATTGCTTTGTAAATTACATGAAAACTGATTGCCCATCTGAAATCATCCCATTCAATGCAAGAATGTCATCAGCATAAAGTGGAGCCTTTTCATTACTGTATTTATGGGCAAATTGCTCTTCCTCCTGCCTGTCTCCTGCACATCAAACAAAACATGTTTTCCAGTCAGGAGGCTCAGAGCAGTGAGGGCAGTTACATGCTGAGAGTTCTAACTGCTGGTCTGAAACCATGCAAGGAAATCTGTATCATCTCTAGGATGCCACCTAAGTCTTTGTTGTTAAAATCTTTCTAATAATATGAGCCTCACCAAACCATTGTGTGTGTAAATTACTTAAGGAGACAAATTCCAAGTTGTTTGTCAAGCAGGAGTTTGTATTTAGTTACTTCAGCTGAAGATTTGAAGGGGCAAAAGATGCAATGTCAGAACTAGCTGGTAATACATAAGCACACAAAAAGTGTGCATATTGTCTGTTACATTCTTAGATGGACCTCACAAATATTAAATAACATACCAGAAAAAATAAAACCCTTAAAGGAGAATGCATTAGAAAAGTTACAGAGGGTTGGTTGACTATCCACATTTAGAAAAATCTTGGAACTATCGTGTGGCCTGTTTAGAGATTTGATGTTTGTAAGTAGGCAGACACTGGGTGGCGATGTAGAGCTTATTCTCCCGGAGATGTAAATTCGGTATCATCAAAGCAGCAGAATAAAAGGGGAAGTGCTATATGAACTTCTCTTTTAGGCTACACTCCAGTAGTCACATTTTTTTTGTCACTGAACCATGACAACCATTTAGGAGTTCCTTGATAGAGTTAAATAGATCTCTTCTTATATGTAATCAAAGGACTTGGTTTCAGTGACAGGATCTTAATAAAAAAGAAGAGAAGCATTTCAGCTTTTTTAGACCATACCCACAAAACTACTGAGTAGAAAGCAATATGGCTGGAATGCTAGCAGAACAAAGTACAATTCTGTACCCTGACACGTTTGGTAAGCATGTTATGTATCACTGGATGCCAGTTTTCCAGCTTGGATACTACTTTATGACTTGGCTTAAAACTTATCATAAATAAAGGAAAATTAATGCAAAATAAGGATATGCTTAGGCAGAAATGGTTCCTTTAAACATCCTTTTGGAATTGTGTGATGAAACATAGCACCAATTCTTCTTAAACTGTCCTGGGAGACACAGGTCTCAGAGTGACTGGCGTATTTACAGTGTTATTAAAAATGATTACTAGGTTTTGTTAAGAATACTTCCATATTAAGAATTATTTTTCCGTTTATTTATGTAGGTCAACAAAAACTGCTGGCCAACCCTGAATGTATTGAAATAACCTTTGTTGCTGAAACTGCACATGCCTGATACAGGACAGATGCAGCAAAATGTTTAGTCAGAAGATTCTAGTTTAGCAAGCATTTAGCAAGAAATGCCTCAGTGACTCACACTGGCTTCAATGGTAATTAAATCTATTAAACACTAGGGATTTCAGTGTGCCCTACTGTAAAGATGAGAGGTTTTTATTCACACATTGAAAATTAATGCATGTTTTTAATGCACTCCTAAACCAGGGCTACAATATTGACACTTTTTTAATCACTGATGGCCCTAACAAATGCCAGCTCAGTATTACTTTACTGTTGTAAGAACAATATTTTATTTGTATGTGAGTTCAGGGTGTTCTTGTCACTTGAGCACTGTGGCTGTTCTCACTCTTTCACATCAAGAAGGGAATCAAAGGCAGCAAGAATGATCAAAGGCCTCTCAGGACTGCAGACTGCTGACTAGGACCTGACCCAGGGTTAAGCTCAGTGAACAGGATGTGTAAAATTACTATACATGACCTGAAAAGGATTGCAAATGTGAATGTACGTGTAAGATATGTGAGTGAGTGCCACAGAAAGTGTATGGACTCAGTCAGAGATCAGTATGATCAGACAAAACCCATTTATTGCAAAGCCTTAACTCCTTATATACTATTTCTTACATGCACTTACAGTGATTTGGCATATTATGATTGGATACATGTCTTGAAGACCCTTAGCGGTTAACATATAATTGATTAAGCACAGGTGTGAGAACTTGACCTCAAAAGCTTGCCAATAGTCCACAGTTCTCATAACTCAGTGAATTCCAGCTGCTTCTTATCTTGCTTGCTTAAGCTTCCTCGGGCCTCTCATGGCCTTGCTGTATCTTTCAGGATTATTCACAGTTCATGTACCAATTATCCATTGTCCTGTGAGAGCACTGTCTCCACAAGCGAGGTCATGCATATGTTTCGCTATTGATTTCAAGACTGACTAGCCAGAGGGGAGGAACTGCATCAGACCCACCTCCATGTCTGTGCTTATATGAGTGTGGTTTGTGTATACATGGTAATCATGGAAAGAAGGGATGAGGGGGAAACACTGCAAAATCTATGAATCATGTGATACTCTTAGCCTTGTGAGACTTCTGTCTTGTGATCCTTAAGTTTTGTAACAGTCCTTGAAATACTGACGTTTCATCCCTCCTTCCTTCATGCTCCCACTAAGGGCTGGATTTCAAAATATTATACAACTTCCTGAGACAGCAAAATAAGATGCTCGTGTTACAGACTGAGTCCTGTGCTGTGTTGCAAGGATGGCTGTAAAGGTGAAAAGAGGAATTAAGAAGCTGAATTTGTGCCAGTAGAAGAATGCAAGAGGTGCAGAAATGCAAGAGGTGCAGAAATGCAGGAGGTACAGAAATAAAGGATTTTGCACCAAAACCAGGACAATATAATTTCATTATTAACAAAAAAAGTGGAACCACTTAGCAATGTGGTGTTTCAATACATAAATGACAGGTAAGAATATAAGCTTCCATCATGTCAATAGCAGTGTTAGGTGCCATGGTTATGCATGTTTGACAAGGGCTAGGTGTAAGAACACTAGAGCTGGATTCCAACTCTCTCTGTTACAAAACACATACATGATGCTAATGCAGAGCAAATCATTTGGGGGGGGGGGGGAATAGAAGAAAACATCTCTCAGTGGTATTTTTGTTTTTCTTCAATGTTTCCCACAAGAAGCAACTCAAGCTGTTGTTCTTGTGGCATTCAGAAACAACCCTCATACACCCCCAACATCCCTGGCCAGAGCACAGTGCTTTAGGCATCAGACAGCTTGTCTGTTTGAATTTGTAGAGTTTGACTTGAAATGGCACCTTAGTCAAATAGCATAAAATACACCTCTCTTTGTAAAATAAAACCTTTGGAGACTTAGCAGCAAAAACGGATTCTTGGGGACATCAGTCTGACAGTGGTACTCTGACTCAGTTGATGTTATGTAGGTAAAAATGTTAATAAATGTGTTGGTTTATTTTTGCTTTTTCTGTGGCTGTTGGCACATACAGCTCAAGAGGAGTTTGAAATATGAAATATGGAGAGGAGAGCATGGGCAGTGGAGAAGAGCCAGTCAGAAAATAGGACTGAATATCATTACTCCAGCACACAAAGATACCTTCACCAATTTTTCTAACAAATTCCCGATTAGAGACCCCCATCAAAATCCTGTTTCTGTCTGAGACTCACGGTATGTCAGGGTTGTGTGCTCAACAGCCAGGACAGGGCTTAAATGACTGAACAGTTTGCTTAGCTATGAAACTATTCTCTTTTCACATCCTCAGGGCTGTATGGTAAAATATTCTTCAAATTTTTAGCAGCCTATTGCCTGTTTTGGGGGGGAAGGGGAGAAGTATCATAGTCACCACTTGTCATTGTCTTTGTTTAATAGTACTTGTTTTGTTCTTGCACTTTGCCATGTATTTTGTGTTTTGTTGTTGTTTTGTGTTTTTTTTTCTGTAAATGATGGGATGTTGTTGTGAGGTCTTGATTATAATTCCCTGTTACTGTGTTTGTTATTAGGCCTTTCTGTGCACTTGAGATGATGATTTATTCAACTGAAGATAACTTTGCTACATACCATGATACTTTGCATAATGCTCTCTTTAAGGTAAAAGGCCTTGCCTGAGCATGGTTGTTCAGTAAAGGCAGAACTAGCGCAAGGAAGGTCTCTGTCACTTGCTATTGCTTTATTAGCCTTACCAATCTTGTGGTCTGCTGTGCTGTGAGAAGTAGCAAAGTTTCAAAGTTGTGCTGCGAAGCTGTTGGAAGCAGCCCTGAGATGGCATCTTGTTAGATTTAACCAAGTTTGTTTTGAAAAAGAGAAAAGTGAACAGGTCACTAAAGCATGTAACCCATCTGACGAGATAAGCAGCATTGTGGTCAGCTCAGTGAAGCTTAACTGTAGAGAAAGTGGACAACCTTTGTTTCCTGATTACTGTCATATTTTCTGGGAGGAAAGTCCATTTGAGCATATGGAGATTGAGTTGATTGTATTTCTGCTCAGTTTGCATATCTCTGCTTGGAGCTCAGACTATCTCTGCTTTCCCAAGGAACAAAAATTGTGCTCCTGTGCTGTGGAGACAGTGTTCTTATGGGAGAATGCATAATTGGTACATAAACTCTGAATAATCCCGAAAGATACAACAAGGCCATGAGAGGCCCGAGGAAGCTTAAGCAAGCAAGGTAAGAAGAAGGTGGAATTCACTGAATTAATGAGAACTGTGGACTGTTGGCAAGCTTTCGAGGTCAAGTTCTCACACCTATGCTTAACCAATTATATGTTAGCCACTAAGGGTCTTCAAGACATGTATCCAATCATAGTATGCCAAATCACTGTAAGTGCATGTAAGAAATGGTATATAAGGAGTTAAGGCTTTGTAATAAATTTGGCAATCGCTTGATCACATTGATCATCTCTGCGTTGTCTGTGACTCCTGCGTCAACACTGTGCAATGAAGAACAACTGGAAGTTAACTGACTTAAATCTTTTCTTAATAGACATTCATAGTTGATTATGATGTAATAGCTCTATGAATCTATGCTTCCCTATTGCAAAAAAAAAAGTAAAATCCTTTAGTGTTTAAAAATAGCAACATGCCGGACTGTAGTTAAACCTAACAGTTAAAGCAGAAGCATAGGTACTGCAGAAGTATCTGCTCAAAGAGCAGGAGTCACAGGAGATATCCTGCTCTTGTACAAAAATGATTGCTATTAGAAGTAGTAATAATGAACATGGGATATTTTACAGAAAGCAACAGATTCCTCATTGCTAGGGGGTTGCGTGCAACAGTAGGCTTTAGCTGCCCTGGCCAGTCTTCTCAGTGACCAGCTGTCTGCCCATGGGCTCAGAAGCCCTATATGCTCATGTCCAGTCACCCAAGCCTTGCCTTAGCTGACCTGTAGGAAGGTCTGTGCCCAGCCATGACCACTGATGTCCTGACTTAACTGCTTTTTCCTGGCTGGACTGTGGCCCCTGCTGCAGACTGTCCTCTCTCTAGGCCTGGTTGACTGTACCTAACCTGATACCATGTGTGGGTCTTGGACTTGACCCGTTAGCTTGGCTGGTGAGCTGTTTGAGAGGCTGTGCCACCACCCCTGCTCCTGCTTAGGCACCATGGGGCTGTGCCCAACCCTTGAGGGCATAGTGCCGAGGTTGCTCTGGAACTCCTGGTTTGTAGCTCCTCATGGGGCAACCCTGCACTTTCAGCTCACTGACACTTAGTTTGCCTTGCAGAGAGAGTAGAACTAGGTATATGGGGTTGGTGGTGAAACCTGAAGAGGTTTGGCTTTTATTCCTCGGATGTCCTTCAGTCTGTTTTTATTAAAGTACGTGATTGCCTTCTCCATCAATAAGATAGTATGATGGTGTTTAGACATGTTTGGAAAACACTCACTGACTCTCAGATAGGAGATAACCATGTTGATGCTTTGCTAGCTTACAAAACCATGAACTCAGCTAATTAAATCCCTTTCTTGGGAAATTCTGTGCTTTTTATGAAATAGATCAGATGACAAATAGCAAAATTCAGTACAAATAAGTAGTCGCTATCGTTAGTCTTCTTAAGTGAACTGATACCCAGGATAGAAAAAGGGGCCAAAATAGGCCACCTTGTTCCTTCTGAGAGAAGGTGTTGAAAGAAGCTAAGTTTGAAAGCAGTTACTGCTACTTTTTTTTTTCAGTTATCTTGCTGGTGCTTTTTACAGTAACTGTTTCCAAAGTTACAGGTTCAAATAAATATGTGACTATGATGCTGGGGTCTATGGCCTGCTGTTTGGATAGACACCTTATGGAAGCAGTAGGTGCTTCCCTGCATGTAAGTGTGTTTGCTGTGGTACAGCCTGCTGTACTTCAGCAGGCTTGTGTAAACGTATCACATCTGCTTATACAAAGCAGTGCAGCAGTGAGATCTTCAGTTACCAGGTTTTGGAGGAAAACAAGCACAACTTTATCCTGTGGTCTCAGGACAACAAAAAGCCAGTGGAGGACTATCTCTTTTCATGAACAAAAGTGGATTTTTAAAAGACAGTTAAAACACTCATAAAAAGAAAAGTTCAACTTAAATCTATCAAAGTGGAAAATTTCAAAGAAGTAGGCTGAAAATACAAGCTGGATTCCCTAACTCATTCCAGGTTTGTTTCTCTTAGCTCCCTGTGAGTTTTTTGATTTAATTAACCATCTAAATGGCACTCAGGGATGTTCATAGTCACGAGGAGGGGTTTAAACTAGGTTGTGTCACTTTTGCCCCCACAGACTTGACTAGCATGATTAGATTCAATGCTTTTGTAGCTACTCTTCACAGAGCATATCTCAATGGCACAAAGCCCAATTCTGCCAGAAGCCATGCCACGTTGTGCCTCTGTTAGCTGGCCAGTGCCTGCAGAATGGGAGCAGCAGGCAGAGCAGTAACTTGTACCTGTGCCCTGTGCGAGTGCTCCCACTGTCAGACAGCTATGAAGTGAAAAGCTTGCATGGAGCAAGCTTGAGCATCTACCTAGACTTGCAAGGACTAGCTCACAGCAGTTACCAGATAGGACTGAAAAGTAGCTTATCTTGTTCCTTATGCCTACTGTGAGGCTTTTGGTGTGTTAACCTGCCCCAGGCCCCTCTACTAGAGCATTTACCTCATGACACTGCAAGATGAGGGCAGTTTCTCACGACAAGTAAGGTTTTGATGTATATGAAAACAGAGCACATGTTGTGAAACCCCAGATTTTAACAAGTGTCTGGTCAGACACCAAGGGCAAAACTTTTTATTGAAACAGATTTTCTATATAAATACATATATATATATATATATATATATATATATATATATATATATATATATATACACCTAAGCAATTGAATCTCTGAGTAGGAGCTCAGTAGTGAATTGTTGTTACTTGTGTTTATTTTGTGGGGTTATAAAGGAAAATTAATATAGGCAACACTTAAGGGGTGAGAAACATTGTCTCAAAAGTTGTAACTCCAGGAAAGCTGGTGTCCTCACATGTATAGACCTCATCATGTAGTTAAAAGGGTTTGTGAGATCTTTAAGACAGGAGTGCAGGATTGGAGGAGGTCTCATGATTTACCATGTCCAGAACCCTGATGTCAAAAGACCCAAGCCATAAATCCCCTCCATAAACTGATAGAGCTCTAGCTGTAAATAAATCTGTTTTTTTCTCTACTACATTCACTAAAAAGCTGCTTCTGAACCTCCCTACCTTAAAACTCTCAGGAAGCCTAATCTCAACATTCCATTTAGCACAGAGCCAATTAATTGTATACCTTTTTTTTCTATGCCACTATTGACATTTAAATAAGTCCTTTCCATCCTGGTGGACATTCCATTCCTTCAGTAACCTAAGAGAGATTATTTTTCTTTACAGCAATACTGTCTTCCCTCTCAGGCAGGCAGGCAAGCAAAATCCAGGAGTACTTAAATACTACAACTATGCAGGAAACAGGCTCAGAAACAGGAAGCGTAACTTATCTCAGTTAAGATCTTGTTCTGAAATAACACGTCAAGGAGCAAGTGATACGTGCAGCCCAGAGCTGGTGTTAAGTTGTGCTGCAGGAACTGACAGGTACTTGAGGCAGATCACTTAAAGAATGAAGCTGAAAAATATGCAGATCAACAAAGGATGCACAACTTATTTTAAGACTTAGCACAGAGAAGATGCATAGGTTGATGACTTTTGAATTGAGAAGATGCTGGGCCCTCTCCTATGTGGGACTGTGAGTCCATCTGTCTAGTTAATCTTGCAAATCCTTTCCTCACAGTGGAGGTGACTGGGGCTCTAATCTGTTCTCTTGCAGCACCTGTCATACACATTTTCAGCTTTGGAAAACTGAAGAGCTGTGTAGAGATGAGGTTTGAAGGTTGTTACAGAGAATCTGAAGAATGTGTCAGAAATTGTAACATAATGGCAATTAAAACAACTGATCCAGTGGTCTTGTCTGAAGTTGAACTATTGAATCTGTCGTCAGCAGAATGTATGGGAAGGTGGAAATAGTTTCCATTCACAGCATATACTAGCCTTCGCCCAGCTCTGTGAAATTTAGACTCACATGTAAGTAAGCTTCTCAGCTGAGAATTCACCAGATTCTCTAAGTTTGCTGAAGCAGATTCTGTTCCTGGCTTTGAGCATTTAACTAGTCCAGAAGCAGGCTTTATCTCTGACATCTTCCCCAGTATCTCAGAAGGTCTACATTCTGTGGTTTACATTTTACTTAATAACTCTTTAGGAGCATGAGTATGTGCACGGCAAACAGAGAAAATCAAAGCCTTTGTGTGGAGGTCTGAATATGTTGCCTTTGCTCAATAAATTTACAGCTGCTTTGCTGCCTGTTTTCTCACCAGTCTAAGATAGCTCTGTGGACTAGGACTGCAATATTTTGGAGATGTGCAGAAACACCCCTAAGCAGTTCATGGCTTCTTCCATGAACCAGAAAATTCTTTGAGCTTGCAGTGCTTCATCTGACTTTAACAATTTTTATGTCAAGAGGGACACAGAATTTTTGTGAGAATGGTAATCTTCTCCTGTTCACATTTCCCACTGAAAGCATCTCCGTTCTCAGTGACATTGTCACATCTGTATGTCTTTTCTCTGATATCTGTCTTCTTTTTTCTGCCAGGTTTCACTTTACCACTCAGAGAATACAAGGTGGAGTAAGTTATTTCACCATTTGTCACCTTTAAATTTTGGTATAACTGTTAGCCACCTGGAGTGTTGTTGGGACAATAGCTGTCTATTTTAGATCTCAGAAGAGTATGTTCATCATCTCACCTGAAAAAAAGGTTGGATTTCATAAGCAAATGCAGTCATCCAGTAGCACAACATGCTGGCAACATATACCTTGCAATTAGGACTCAAAAATTCGGACTAGAGAGATTCTGCCCCTCACCACAGAAGGCCCTGTCTTCACTAGCTGATACTCATGTAATCAATCAACTTGCCTCACTACTTGAAAAATACATGTGTAAGGAATGCACTTAAACCCACGCTTCAAATTTCTACTGCATATTGGTTGTTTTATTTCCTTATGTAAATACACACTTTGCATGAAAGACATTTCACTTCTCACTTGGAAAAGCCCATTGAGGAAAGAGGGTTGCCAGTAAACAAGCTAACTTTAACTGAATCCATACCTTTATAAAGTACGTCAACAGGCTATTGCTTGTGATATTCTTCTAACTGGGACAAACATATGGAGATGAATAGAGGAAGTACATGTCAGAAAAGATCATAGACATGCAAGGTATCCACCATACCACTCTAAAATGACAATTGAGAGTGTGAGTTTTAAAGTCAATCCCTACAGACTAATCTTTATATTACATCTAAAAGTGTTTAATATTTTATGATCTAACAATATCAGTGTTTGACTTACGGTAGGATTCAGAACTGTTAAAAAAAAACAACAGCCAAACCCTTCAGATATTTTACAGACAATTTATCTGTATCTGAAACTCTTATTTCAGCTGCTTCAAGATAATAGCATATAAAACAGTAGCTGAAGCAGAAAGAAGAGAGACACATAATATCACTCCTCTATCATACGCTCAATGGTTTACAGTAAAGAATAACTCATGCATGATTTCACAGACACATAGAGACTGGCCAAGGTGCTGACAAGCTTAACTTTTGCATACTAAGATGTCACAATCATCCTGATTTGTTTTAATGGTAGTTTAGAAGTGATAGGTGGTAAAAATAGAAACTTGCAAACCAAGATACATTTCTGGGTACTGTTATGGTTGTTACAGTAAATAGTCCTATTGTTCCTTTCATACAAAATGGAGTGGGTAGGGCATGGGATTATTGTGCAAAGCTGAGCTGTCTCTGCCTGCCATGTGAAAACTTTCAGGGTACATATCATTAAGAGGGAAAGCAAAGTAGTGTTTTCTATGCCTATAAAATGGGCAGGAAGTACTGCCCATGCCTGTTCTTCCCTGCCCACGCCAAGGCAACATTTACTCAGCAGCATAAGGATGACTTTCAGTTCAGTAAGGAACAGTGATAACTACCATTATCTGATTTTGAAGGCTGTTAGGTCCTATTTGTGCTCATCCATACAAATTCAGTTTTAATTACTCCTGTTTCATGATTACATGAAAAAAAAAGTAGAAAAATGCAAAATTAAGTCCTTCCAGGAGCACAGTAGGATTTTTCACCATGGCTGATAGGAGGGACTCATAGCTGTCAGTGAAGTACAAATCTGGCATGGGGAGAAATTGCTAGACCTTATGCACTGACCTTTAAGTATTGCTAGATGGTGCAAGCCAGGGCAGACCCCAAGCTGCTGTTGCATCTGAAGCTAAACAATGCCTCAAGAAGCTGCTTCTGATTCTCTGATATCTGCCTGATTTGCCATGTCAGCAAGGACATAGCAAGTCTGGTGCAGCTTTGTCTCAGCTGAATCCAGTGACTATAAATGCATATTTAAAGGTTCAATACATAGGTATTAAAGTAGAGGTGATGACAGAGGTTAGTTTTTCTCTTCCACAATTAAAATCAACAGCAGCCCTGCTATTTAAAATAGGCTCTCCGGGTGAAAAAGTAGAGGGTGTAAATGCTGTTTTTTTGGTCTCACAGCAGTGCTGTAGGTCCAAATTGCTGCAGTGTGGCACTGCAAAAGCAGCTCCCATCTAAATCCAGAGTAAGTGCTATAAAGAAAACCTTAACATTGCTGACAGGATATTTTTCTGTGAAATAGATAGCACTCTTCTGAGAGCAAGATAATGACAAAAGTAGTTTCCATGTGAACACCTTTCTTCAATCTTGTTACCTCTATCATGGGAGAAAACACAGCTGACCACAGCCAGTGTTCTTTGAAAACAATAATTCAAATCCTACCTATTGTCCTTGACATGATGAATATCTGTGATGCAAGGTTGTTTCCTGTTTGTTGTTTTTTGAAATCGGGTACTGTAGAAGCTACGCGCAGCACACAAGCATATCTGGAGTTGAATGAGCCATTTTAGGCATTCCAGTAACAGGAAGTAAACCAGATGAGTGCCTGGCATGGAAAAGACTCATCTTTTCCTCTGAAAAAAGTTAAAAATACTGTTGAAAAATAAACGGTGGCTGAGCTTCATTTTCACTTTCGCTTCCAAATTCCTTCTGAAGAAAATTCTGTTGAGTAATCAGTTCAAATGTAGCATAGCATCATAGTTTATGGCTTTTTACCTGACTTACTTAATGGGGATTTACTTAGAGTGTGCATTAAAATGCTTTTCTGTGACATAATATTCAAGAATCACCTCCTCCAAGCTCAGGAGCAGTGTTTCCCAACAAAAAGGAAGTCAGGCAGGAGCACCAAGAGGCCTATGTGGATAAAAGGAAGACCTGGAAACTACAGGCCAGTCAGTCTCACCTCAGTGCCCAGCAACATCATGGAGCAGATCCTCCTGGAAACTATGCTAAAGTACCTGGACAATAAGGGGGGTGACTGATGACAGCCAACGTGGCTTCACTAAAGGCAAATTGCACCTTACAAATTTGGTGGCCTTCTGTGAAGGGGCCATGGCACTGATGGATAAGGGAAGAACAACTGATACCTTCTACCTGAACTTGTGCAAAGCATTTGATACTGTCCCACACAACATCCTTGTCTTTTTAAACTGGAGCAGTATGGGTGTGATGCATGGACCACTCGGTGGATGAGGAATTGGATAGATGGTTGCACTTAAAGAAGTGCAACTTAAAGAGTGGAGGTCAGTGACAAGTGGTGTCCCTCAGGGATCTGTGTTGGGACCGGTCTTGTTCAACATCTTTGTCAGTGACATGGACAGTGAGACTGAGTGCACCCTCAGCAAGTCTGCCAGTGACACCAAGCTGTGTTTTGTGGTCAACACACTGGAGGGAAGGGATGCCATTCAGAGGGACCTGGACAGGCTGGAGAGGTAGACCAGTGCCAGCCTCATTAAGTTCAACAAGACCAAGTGCAAGGTCCTGCACCAGGGTCAGGGCAATCCCAGGCACAGCTACAGGTTGGGCAGAGACTGGATTGGGAGCAGCCCTGAGGAGAAGGACTTGGGGATGTTGGTTGATGAGAAAATGAACAGGACTCCGCAGTGTGCAGCTGAGCACAGAAACCAACTGTGTGCTGGGCTGCATCAAGAGGAGCGTGACCAGCAGGTTGAGGGAGGTGATCCTGCCCCTCTGCTCTGCTCTCGTGAGACCCCACCTGCAGTTTTGCATCCTACTCTGGGGCCCCCAAAACAAGAGGTACGTGGACCTGCCCAAGCAAGTCCAGAGGAGGCCATGAAGATGATCAGAGGGCTGGGGAACCTCTGCTATGGAGACAGGCTGAGAGAATTGGGCTTGTTCAACCTGGAGAAGACTCAGGGGAAACCTTGGAGCAGCTTCCAGTGCCTGAAGAGGACAATAATAATTCTGGAGAGCGACTTTTTACAAGGGAGTGCAGTGACAGAACAAGGGGGAATGGCTTTAAACTGAAAGAGGGGAGGTTTAGATTAGATATTTGGTAGAAATTCTATACTGTGAGCTGGCACAGGTTGCCCAGAGAAGTTGTGGCTGCTCCATCCCTGGCAGTGTTCAAGGCCAGGTTTGACGGGGCTTGGAGCAACCTGGTTTAGTGGACAGTGTCCCTGCCCATGGCAGGGGGATTGGAGCTGATCTTTAAGGTCCCTTCCAACCTGTAACATTCTATCATTCTATGATTCTGTAATGTTGATCTACTCTGTTGGTTTTGGGAATTTTTTTTTTTTTTTTTGTCAATCCTTTGATTTAACTTCAGCTTCTAATTGCTTTTGTGATAGGAAATATCTTCCATATATTGCCATGCTGGTGGGTACTTGTGGGAATTTCCAGTTTAATGTGTTGGAAAGTTTGGAAGTCAGATACAGACATGTAATGATGGCTGCACCTGAAAGATGACTGTTTAGACCTAAGGTATCATGTATAGCTTTTGTTCAAATTCCCACAAGATGTTTGAATCCAAGCACCATTCCTGAGACTGGAACATGTAATAAAGACATTCTTAAACATAAATCCCTTGAGCAACAATAAGCTCAAAAGCAAAGTGTATCAGAGGCACTCAGATAACCTCTGCACAGTGGTAAACCACATTTCATGACAGCATAATTCTCAGTAACTTCAAGATCTGCAGAGACATCCATTGCTGCAGTGCCAATAAATCCCCATGAGTTCACTGTTCATCGTAAGGCTAAAATGCTGTAACTTTCCTTTGAGGTCCCCAAAAACAGATACAAAGTAAAAATTATGGCATATGAGATGAAGAAATTTCAAGGACTCCCACTGTCTCTTGAGGCTTTGACAGTTGGCAAGTATAAAGCCTCAGTCTGAGAGTTCAAATCATCTCCTTAAAGAAAGAAAATTGAATAGTATTATTTTAAAAATAAATTAAGCAAATAAATAGCCTGATTTTAATGACTGAGTTGTAAAGAATGAAAGCCCTGTTTTCAGTTTATGCAAGCTTTTCTGGGCCATGCTGGTTACAATGGCTCCTTAACACTGCCAGTAATTACAGACATGCTCCTCCAACCTCTTCAGAGGGAAGAATTCTCTCTCTGTCTAATCTGTGGTCCAAATTCTGAATTTCTGCATCAAAGCTATCACTATCAGCTGTGTAAATGAGACAACAAAACTGAAATCAGGTTAGATACATCCACGGAAATGCTTGTCAGTAAAATCTGTGCATCTATATGAAAGTTTGCAGAAGTGGGACTTCAGCGATGAGGTCAAATGTCCTGCCTTTCCAGTGCTGATACATCTTGATCTGTAAGTTAAAATGATAACATGAACAATCCTTGTTCCTGTAACCAGGGTCATGTGGGTCATTTCCAAGGCTCTCTGGTAAAGTATCTGTGGCTTTTTATGTTCAACTGCCTACTCATCATGGAAAAAAGGTTCTTTCCAGTGTTTCTTAAAACTGTATGATGCTGAGAAATAGAAGTGTTTGTCATGTGACTTACTACATGTTGCTTCTTTACACAACATAAAGAAGCAACATGCAGTAAGTTCATTTTCGATCATTAAAATGAAGAAGTAAAACAAAACCACAAAAAGCAGTTACCTCTAATTTCTAAATTTCAGTAACTGCACAGAGGAGGCTAGGGCCTGCAAAGTGAAAAAATTCTCCAACAGTAGTACAAGAAGCCATGGGAAGCTACACTGAGCTCACACAAGTAGCACTGGAATTATGTCCAGACATGCACAAGCACTGTCATCCAGATTACTGACTGCTTTGGGCTTTTGTTCATTTGCACATGGCGTATTTCCACTGATGTTTCATAACATCTTGTGAAAACAAGAAGGGAACTTTAATTGCAGCAAGGGCTGATATCTGAAAGGTGAAAGTGTTCTTATGAAAGTGTCATTTTGACTGTAACATTTTCTGATGGCAGCGGATTGGACAGCTACAGGTAAGACAAAACCATTACATTCTGAGCTGCTATTGAAATCAGTGAATTCATGCACTCTCCATCCAATCCCTAGTTTTCATTTCACCCATGGAAGTTATGTTTTAAGCTGGCGACTTCCTGGTGGTGGGTTTTTTTTTTTAGCAGAGAGAAACACAGGTGGCTTCTCAAGTAAATCCTGTCCTCGGAAAAGGCCAAAGCTGCCTATGTGTCCAGAAACTGCTGTGTGTTTCTTTAGGCCGCTCAGTAAGCTGCATCACAGTTTTGCTACAGTTTTGTTCCTTAGGGAAGAATCTTTCATATTCCTAGAGCACATCAGGCAGCCTTGGGGCTGGCCTCAATACAGTGTGTAAGGGTCTGCCTGACAGCTGAACGTAATAACAGGGCCCAGCCTCTCTCCTGACAATACATTAACCTATCAGACCTTTATTTATATATGTAGGTATTTTAGGAGCTTTGTTATCAAATTGCATTTTAGTTTTCCATGGTGCTTTCTTTTTTCAGTTCAGTTTTAGAACAGGACAGTTGTATGTATCTGATGCTTTTCTAGGCATTACCTTCTCTCTGCAATGTAAAAATTCTCGGATGTCTAGGAAAGTCACATACTCATGAGATGAGAAGGGGCCCAATGGGTGATATAATATTCCAGATTAATGAGGTGTCATTTTATTTGTTGTCAAAAACTGTGGCCTGAGCCAAAAGAATACGGACTATTGCCACAAAAACAACCAGCTTTCTGTGTGTATCCTATTCAGCTGAGGCTACTAGAACTGCAGTTAGTGTACAGGGGTGTATACCAAGCTATGTATGCAAACTATCTCTACCTCAGTGAAAGGGAACAAACATTTATAAATTTTTACATCACCTGTAAGAAAATCCTAACATTAGATACTGCATTTTTAGAAAAATGAAGAAAATTCTTATATAAGCCAAAACTAGCCTCTGTAGTGATGTACCATTATTTAACTTGCCATCTACAGAGTTACAAAGGTTTTAGCTGTAAGACAGAAAAAGCTACAAGTATAAATATAGAAAACCCTATAACTTATTGTTCTTATCTTTCAGGTTAGTGTTCAGTTTTCTTTTCACATCTGTTAAAAGTAAATATTTACAAATTTAGCTTAAACATTTCTAGATTTGAAAAAAAAACCTTAGATAAAAATTAACTTTGAGCACATGTAAGTCTATTATTAACTCACACCAACTTCTGTACACTTCTTTTACAGACTTCGAATCAAATTCTGAAGTCATTAATAGTAAGACTTTCATTTCATGCCAATAAATAAAATTGTCTGAGTTTATTGGAACCTATTCATATGTAAGAAAAGACTATAATAATAGCCTGTTTTCTTTATTACTTTTCCACTAATGCACTTGCAAACAAGGAAAGAAACACTGTTTGTAATAGCCCAGTGCAGCATACCATTTTAGTTATACAGCCTTAATGGAGAGCAGAAATCAAAGTTCTCTATCATATGCTGTAGCTACAATGTCCTTGTAGCCATGAAGAAAACCACCATACAAACTGTGTTTTTTCAGCCCTCCTTACTGAAGCCGAAGCTTGTTTGTGTTCTTTACAGAATAGTAACAGGTCACATTAAAAAAATATATCTTCCCATATACCTTGTCTTACATAAGTAGCAAGCTGAGGAAAATAAAACCCAACTCAAATGATCCAAGATGTCATTTTAGACAGAGTGCATTTAGAAATAAAGTATGACCCAAGTCACACAAGGGTGCCTAAAGTTACTAAAGTTTCCAAAAGGTTGTTCACAGGAAAAGCAAAGAATAACTGAAAAGATCCACTATCTGAAATAAAATGTACCTTTTGGGAGTTGCCTATTCTTGAATGGTTTTCTCTTTTGAAATATTATTAGTGCAGAGGGAAAGACAGCTACCATCACACACGTGGGGATGATAAATAAGATCAGGGATGTTTGTCTGCTATATTGTGGACTCACTAAATCTGTCAAAAAACATGATAAGAAAGTAAATTTATAACTCACAAAACAGGCATCATTTATGTTCTCATTCTCCAGAGTTTTGCTCTGACTGAACAGAAGATTCTTAAAATTTATCAGCAGTGTTTTACACTCATTTTATGAATACTTTATTCTGCAATATTACTGTAAGAAGCTTTACAGAAAATGAGTCAAATCTCACATTCCTATGGCATTTGAGTGAACACTACTGCAATTTATCTGTATCCCATTAGAAGAACAATTAACTAGGAGTCTAGGTAAGGGAAGACACCTATGCAGGTTGAAGCATTTCCTCTGTACTGGCAGGCAAATAGTGGAGCTACACTAAAATTTAAATATATAGAAAAATGATAGACTGGCTTGTTAGAGTGCAAGCTAGCTGAGGCTTCAAGGCATAAATAATACTGACTTGCTTCTTTTCCAAGGCATCAGTAATATGCTGTTTTCTAGAACTGATTTCCAGGGATGGGTCCTAGGGCATGATATACATTCAAACACTCCCTGTCTTGTGCAAGTTCAAGGGGGTATGAACCTGAAGTGGAAATGTGAGCTGAAGTTTCTCCAGTCAGTTCTTTGTTCCAGAATAGTTCTCATTCATATTTGGTGTGAATGTCAGGATGCTGGTGACATCATAGAGGCTGTCTGCAGTTGGCGTATAGGTGGTGTTTTTCAGAAACACTGAGATTGAAGTTCTTCTCATTTTGCCAGAAAACATCTGCCAGAGGAAAGGCTTCTGATAAAAAAAGTTGTCTTCATCTGTTTTTTTTTCATTAAGTGAGTGATCATTCTGTTGTAGGATGGCTGCATATGAAGAAGTGACAGGGTGAGAGAGCTGGGCTTGTTCAGCCTGGAGAAGAGGAGACCAGAGAGACCTTACAGCAGCTTCCAGTGCCTAAAGGGGACCTATAAAAAATCTGGAGAGGGACTTTTTACATGGGCCTGTAGTGACAGGACAAGGGGGAATGGCTTTAAACTGGAAGAGGGGAGGTTTAGATTAGATGTTAGGAAGAAATTCTTCACAATGAGGGTGCTGAGGCACTAGTGCAGGTTGCCCAGAGAAGCTGTGGCTGCTCCATCCCTGGCAGTGTTCAAGGCCAGGCTGGATGGGGCTTTGAGCAACCTGGTTTTGTGGACCATGGCAGGGGGTTGGAACTAGTGATCTTTAGGGTCCCTTCCAACCTAAACCATTCTACAATGATTCTATGAAGTTGAGTGAAATTGCTTTATACAATGATAAACTTCCCCACTTCACTGTCCCTCCTACCCTTTAGTGCCATATATTGTCTATGACTATATCAGAGGTACACTTACTTGAAATGATGAAGGATGTTTTGCAGAACAATTTAGTATTCATTATTCAATTCTTCTTATGCCTACAGTGACAGAACTTGATACTTTATACAAGGCAGCAGTTAACACTGAATTTGTTATTTATCTATACAGAGGAAACAAGTGAAGTCTTATGGACTCCATTTTCACTTTTTGAATAAGCTACTTCATGATGGTTTTGATGCTTTTTTTTTTACCATACCTTATAAACAAGTGTGACATTTCCATCATATTATAACAAAATGAACTTAGAATTTCTGTGAGGACAGTTCAGGGGAACCAGTGTGGGTCTTAAAAATGGCTGGATCCATTTTTGCATTTAACAAAGCTCATTATTTAAGTGCCTGGGTAGGAAATGAGTCATGCACAGGAGAATACACATGGGTTTACTTTGCCTCACACTGCGGTTGTCCTTCTTTACAACTGGCTTAGGTTGATCTTGTCATCCTCCCTCTCACAGTGATGCCTGCGGATGCTGGGGACCCCAGCTGTCAACACACTATGCTTTAAAGAAGTGGAAAGTGATGGACCCCTGTCCTGTGGTCAGTTAGTACACACTGACTTCTGTAAGATGTTGCAGAGCAGAGGCTCCAGACATCACTGGCTGTTCAAGCAAGTGTCACTGGAGGTCCTGAAGCCCACATATTGAGGGTGTAGTGGTATTTGCTGCACTGTTTCTGCTGGTGGAATTGAAAGGCTCTCTCACCTGAAACCATGGAGAGCTGTGTTTTCAGGAGCATCACTGTGAGTATGTGGATCATTTTCTCAGGTGGAACTGAAACACAAGTAGGATTGCATCAGAACTTCCAACAGCTACTTTCTTCTGCTGAGGTGGATTAGAGCCTGGCTCTGATTTTCACAGGTGCTACATTTCTCTGACTTTTTCCACCTTTGGGCTCTCAGTACCTCAAAAAATCAGGCACAAGCTTTAGCAAAGTTAGCCGCCAAAATTGCAGGACTTTTCATAGACATTTACCTTTTTGATGTCACAGCTGAAGATGATCTTTACGACACCATAAAGATGGATATGCAAACTACAGTAAGCAGACTTATTACATGTAAGTGAAAAATAATTACTTTTATCAGAGAACTGAGTTGCCACTTCTTAATGGGTGACAAATTGCAATTACTATAGCTGTATGAGAAAGGAACTAATAAACAATATCAGCATCAGTATCTCCATTTCCTGGATGCAGAAACAAAGATCCAGCACTGCCCTTACAGCTGGGTTAAATTTCACTCATTAGGTAGCCACCAGTGTTTCACAGTTAATGCTGTAAAGAAATCTGCCTTCCACAATCTCATGCTACGATCACTTCTCCACATAGCCTACCTAGAAGCAGATGAACATAGAGGAGAGAACTGAACAACGAATGGAACAGTATCTCACATCAACATTTAGATCTCTGGATCAGCCTAATGAGAGCTACTCTCTTTTTATAGCTCAGAGCACTCCTCACATAATGTACGGAATGGGGCTTTTTAAAATATGCCTATTACTCAGAGGAAAATGATAGAGCAAAAAGAAGGGGAAACATAATCAAAGCCCCAGCAGATAGCAATCATAATTACTAAATATCAAATAAGAGTAAATCTTTCCTGACCAAATGGTTTAGTCTGAGAAGAGCATTACACACACCATAAATACATAGAAAAACCCAAACAGAGAAACATTTTTGCCTGTGATGCTTAATGCAGAGTCATGGAATGCTTGTGGGGATCAGCAAGGATCTGAATTAGAATGATCAAGCATCTATCTGCAAGGGTCTATACTAGAAACCATCCTTCTTTATTTCCATGATCTTACTAGTGGACAAGTTGCACAACCTTGGTGTAATCAATGTGTGCAGCTTAATCATGTGGCTTTGACAATGAGGAAGAAGCATGACATTCCAACAGCAATTCAGATCTTGTCAGTAAATAAATTTCCCAGATCAACCTGCAGGAGAGCAAAGCAAGTTTTTACACAGTGCTGTGTGATTATGAAAATGAAGCTGAACAAATCTTTGAGGGTGGAGGTGATGAAAGCTGTAAGGTCAGACATCTAAAAAACATCATGGCTTTTCATGAGTTGGAATAGTTCCAGTGAGGATGTAGAGACAAGACTGAAAACCTGAATGGGAACAATGAAAACAAAGGCATGACAATATGAATGGAAAGAGAGGAATGTAATTTGCTCTTTTTATACAGATTTTTTTTACTGAAAGTACTAAGTTGATACCCATATTTGACTTTCTCTGGCACTAAAGGAACATATTCTGATAAGGTTTCTTAGTGAATGCAGAGTAAAATCCAGACAGCAATAATAATAAATTACTAAAATTCCTCCAAAGGTCAAAACTACACTATGGAGTTTCCTCCCTTTGATTCAGTTGATCACATCTATGACTTCGGTCCTGGCCCCAGCTCACATACCCACACTCATCTTCAAAAACAAGAAAAATAATTTTTGGCCAGTGGAATACCCAGTTCACATGAAATCTCAAGTGGTTGCCCAAAATTCCCCTGCTAAGCACTGACAAGGATGTTTCTTGTTCTCTTAAAAACTTTAGACTCAGCATTCCCTTTTCAAATGGCACAAGCTATATGCTCCAGGCCACAATATTGTTTTCAACATAGTATTCAATTTTCAATATGAAGTATAGACTTCATTCAGTTCTACAGACAGAAATTAAGAGGTGCTTGTCTTAATGAAGCTGTGTGTTATAAGGATGCTCTATGGAGGCAAAAGTAGTGGCAAAGGGGGAGCATCAAACTCTCCTATATGCTTAAACCACGGAGCTCTTGAGCAAAAGCTGGGATGCTTCTTTTAAGCAGCTGTGCTTTGTACAGGTCTCTTTTACATGTATTTATTGTTATGGCTGCTGGATCTTATTTTCAGGAAACATCCATGTTGTGAACCACAATGAGTTGATGAGGTAGCCTGGCACTAAGCTGGTCAGAAGTGTTAGGACTGATTTGACTTTGGTTAGTGACAACTACCACAATGTTGTCAATATTGAAGAGTGTGCAAGAAGCTTTGTAAGCAAAGGAAAATGGAAATCACAGAATATTTTTCAATCTATTTCTGGGTAATGAAGATTGAAACCGTGTCTGAATAATGTGAATTGTAAATTCAATTCCGTTCCTTTCATCCATGTATCTGAAAGATCATGCTGCTTTTCTTAAACAAAAGGAGCAACTTAGTACAAGAGCTTAGCACAAAACCCTCTGGCACCACCTTCGGTTAGTAGCCTAGCTATAATTGCCCTGCTTATTGCAGGGGCCTTGGACTAAATAACCTTTAAAGGTTCTTCCAAACCAAACCATTCTATGGTTGCTGCCAACAAAGTATAACAAAGCATCCTGTCCCAGATGAATCTTCTTTATGCTGTCCATAAACGAGCACAACTAGATTCCAGGGCCTGATACTCCAACAAATCATACATAAACCTTTCCTGGAAACATTGGTTCATCTCTTAACATATTTGTATTCCAGTTCCTGGATGATTAAGAACAGTAAGCGCATTACAATTTACCCTTACACAAATTAGTATTTGCCTCTATTACAAACACTCATGGTATGGGGAATAAACAAGAGGAATTAGAAATGTGTGCATGTCTGTGGGTGTATGACATAATTGGTATCACAGAAACATGGTGGGATGGCTCCTATGACTGGAGTGCTGGAATGGAAGGTTACAGGCTCTTTAGAAAAGACAGGCCTGGCAGGCGGGGAGGGGGAGTTGATATTTGTGTCAGTGATAGACTGGAGAGCATGGAATTTTCTGTGGGTACAGGTGTGATCAGTCCACAGAGAGTTTGTGGGTCAGGGTCAAAGGGAGAACAGCTATGAGGGACATTAGTGTGGGGATCTGTTACAGACCGATTGATCAAGAGGACTCTGTGGATGGAGCACTCTATAGACAGATAGGAACAGCCTCACGCTCACAGGCCCTTGTTCTCATGGGTGACTTCAACCACCCTGACATCTGTTGGAAGGACGGTACGGCCCAGCACAAGCAATCCAGGAGGTTCCTCGATTGTGTAGAAGACAACTTCCTTCTGCAAGTAATAGAGGAGCCAACAAGGAGAGGTGCCATGCTTGACCTCATGCTCACCAACAGGGAAGGGCTCGTTGGAAACGTGATGCTCCAGGGCAGCCCTGGATGCAGCGATCATGAGATGCTCGAATCTGAGATCCTCAGGACAGTGAGAAGAGCGTGCAGCAAGCTCACTGCCCTGGACTTCAAAAGAGCAGACTTTGGCCTCTTCAGAAACCTGCTTGGTAAGGTTCCATGGGATACAGCCCTAGAGGGCAGGGGGGCCCAAGACTGTTGGTTGATAGTCAAGGATTACCTGCTACAAGCTCAGGAGTGTTGTCCCCCAAGAAGGAAATGGGGCAAAAGGGCCAGGAGGCCTCCATGGATGCATTAGGAACTAACAAGAAAACTTAGAAGGAGAAAAGAAGGTGGCAACGAAAAAGGCTTAGAGAAGGTGGCAATGAGGACAGACAGCCTGGGAAGAATACAGGAACATTGTCTGGGAAGCTAGGGACCAGATTAGGAAAGCTAAGACTCAGTTAGAATTGAGTCTGACCACATATGTCAGAGATAACAGGAAGGGATTCTATAGTGATGTTGCTAACAAAAGACAGACTAGGGATAATGTGGGCCCTCTCTGGAAGGAAATGGGAGAACTGGCTACCCTGGATGTGGAGAAGGCTGAGGTTCCCAATGACTTCTTTGACTCAATCTTCACTGGCAAATGCTCTGACCACACCACCCAAGTCTTGGAAGGCAGATGCAGGGACTGTGAGAATGAAGACCTTGCGCCCACTGTAGGAGAGGATCAAGCCTGAGGTCATCTTAGGAACCTGAACATGCACAAGTCCATGGGACCTGATGAAATCCATTTGCTGGTCCTGAAGGAGCTGGCAAATGAAGTTGCTAAGCCACTGTCCATCGTATCTGAAAAGTCATGACAGTCAGGTGAAGTTCCCGATGACTGGAAAAAGGGAAATATAACCCCCATTTTCAAGAAGGGGAAAATGGATGACCCAGGGAATTACAGACCAGTCAGTCTCACCTCTGTGCCTGGCAAAATCTTGGAGCAGATTCTCCTGGAAGGCATGCTAAGGTACATGAAAAACAACAAGGTGCTTGGTGACAGCCAGCATGGCTTCACTAAGGGGAAATCCTGCCTGACCAATTTGGTGGCCTTCTATGATGGGGCTACAGAACTGATGGACAGGGGTAGAGCAGTTGATGTCATCTACCTGGACTTGTGTAAAGCGTTCGACACTGTCCCACACAACATCCTTGTCTCTAAATTGGAGAGACATCAATTTGATAGGTGGACCGCTCGGTGGATAAAGAACTGGCTGGATGGCCGCATGCATCTTAGCTGTGCATGCATATTAGCATTTGTTGAAGTCTGTTTCTCAGGCGTACCTCAGTATGTTTTGTGAACTTCTACTCTCATTCTCCACAACCCACCTCACCCTCTTACCCTTTCGCCTGCTGCTCTTTCTCTGCTGCTGCATCCTTATGCAGTCACTTGTCCACCTTTCTATATAGTCCATCTGCTTCTAGGTCCATGGCTTTATAACCAATGTTACCTGTGACAGGCTATTTGCATCATTTTAGCTTGCTCTCCATCTCACTTCAGCTTTAAGGGGAAGAAATATCGTTTATCATTTCTTTGCTCACCCCTGCTGTGACTTTCCACTTCCCTGCATTGTTTGTCACCTGTTGCACCTTTTTCGCCTGTCTTTGTTGTTGTTGTTGTTGAATGTCAAATCCAATAATTTTATAATAATTTGGATATTTTTTCCATATATGTTAGGGTAAGGTTGGGTTGAAATTCTATTATAGAAAATGCATTTAAAATGCAGCTATGTATTCTACAGATAACATGCCTTTCCGCTCTTAGCAAGAGCACTGAACAAAGCAAGCTAACATGTTGGCTTGATACACTGCAAATTTTCTTTCACACTTCCAGCTTTTACAGCAGGAGAGGTTTTTCAGAGAAGCACAAAAAACTCTCCTCTTCCTAGCCTGTGCTCCTCCTGCAAATGCAGAAGGTGAAAGTCCCGTGACTTGCTGGGCAACCAAAACAACCTGCCATCTGCAGGTAGATAAGTGGGAACATATGGATACAAATATATACAGATTTTTTTTCTCTACGCAACTCTTCCTTGAATTTCAGAATGAAAAAACTATAAACAGCAACATCCCACTGCATAAGCCAAAGAGGCTTGCTACCACCGTTCCTCTCTGCCTTTGCCTGTGACAAGTAACAGTTGCAAGATAGGTTCAGTTTCTAAAACTCTTTATTTATTATGTGAAGTTACATTGACCTGTGTTTTAGGATGTAGGACTTACTCAATCTCTCAGTCAGAATCAGAGTCTGTTCCTTACAAATCACTTGAAAATAAACTTATTTTAGGCAAATCTTAAGAATATAGGAAAAAAATCTGCAATCCATCCGGCAGAAATACAGTAAATCCTGAATTGCATTTTAGCAGCGTTATATTCACGTCAGATCTTTCTGTAGTTATCGAAAGAATCAGGTTCATATAGCAGCCAAGATTTTCAAAGTTTTTCAAAGTAGCTGTATCCTATTTGCATGGTAGCAGAAAGTATGCAACTCTTAGGATCAGTTTAAACCATGAGCTGATAGCACAGCTTGTAGGCTGACCTTTTCAGGCTTTATGTCACAAAACAACTGTCTCAAAAGGAAATCACCAAGTTACTCAGAAATTTTTGGGCAGTTCCAGTTTCATTTTGATGTTTCATGCTGAATGTACTCTTGAGTTCAGGCTCTGCATTCCTGAGAATGTGCATCCAAACAAGTTTATTCAAAGCATTCTGTAAAACTTACATGCTCTGAATTCAGCTGTCAGAAGTCAATGGTTTGGATGACTAAACACTTGAAGGGGAGAGAAAAGCCCATAGGGCCAGAGTTGAGCTTGATATATGATTTACAATTAAAATCCTAACACTTTCAGTAAAAGCAAAGGGGAGAACATGGCAGGAAATCTATGGTTCTATGATCAGTGCTCTTTTTGTAAGGACATGAAAGTGGGGAAATTGAATCTTCCTAAGATGCTTCTTCCTGACTGATCCTTATGCCTACTTTTTCTCTTAACTCCATCTTCACCCTTCAACTGCCACCAGCCCTCAAAGGCCTTGCCTACTTTGTGGCCTTCCACGCTAAGACAAATAGCCTATTTAGGGAAGAGTATTTATGCAAACCCACCTTGCAATTAATGACATTTTTTAAAGGATTTGTTGATGGTGAAATAAAGAAAAAGGCAGAAAAATGTGTAAGTCATGCAGAGCCCATAGGCATTTTGAAGTGGGAAAGGCAGTAGACAACCCACTACCAGAGACATTGTAAAAGATGGATGTCCCAGATGGAGTCATGGTGATTCCCAGCAAATGTCTTTGCACAATACCCGTGTCCTACCAAGGGGGACTCTCCACCTGCATAAAGTCCTGAGGGAAGCCTTGTTTTGTTGATTGCTATGTTCTTCTCTTCTGATTAGCTCTTTTTTCGCCTGACCCCATCCACAACTTCCTCACCTGTTTGTAGAGGAATCTCTGCCTCCCCTGCACCTAGGGGGAGTTAGTTTCCCTGCATGTAGACTTTTGGAAAGAAAATGAAGAGTGTTCCTGGATCACATCCCACCTGAGAGAAAAGGTACCCCAAAGCTACTTCACAGTCACCATCACCATCTTCTAACCATTCTGAGCCAGCTCTGGCTACAGCAAGTTTTCTTTATATGCTTCTATTTTGTGGCAGGGAGGCAGAAAGCTCAGTGCAATCACTCAAGAGTCAGTGATCTGCTTTGGGCATCTCATGAACCCTGACAGGTACCTGTGTGGGACAATCCCCTAGATGGCAGGACCGGAGAAATATGTAGAAGGAAACAGGGAACTGGGGAGAAGGTGCTGCAAAACCAGAAGTCCCACATCTGCAAAAGCAGCAATTCCACTGTTGACATCTCTGCCATTTTGCTGGTTAGCCCATGCTTGGATGATGCACCATTAGTACATGTCCATCAAGAACACTGAAGTTACTTTTTTGGCCGAAAGGGAAAAGTATCCTGCATGCTGCTCCATGAAAAGCCCTGCAGGTCAATAGCAATGATTCTGTACTTCTTATTATTCTTCAATGTAATTTTATTTAGTAATAGAATTCATGTCTACAAAATTAAATGCCACATCACAAAATAGGCCACCAGACTGGTTTACAGCTACAGTTTTCAAACAAGTGAGTCCTGAACTCAGATACCAAGAAGCCAATTTAGATTGTGCACATGAACCAGACTTTTCAGAGTACTTTCTGGCATCTAACAGTGCTTGGCCATTAAGAAGCAAAATGCACCCTGCTGAAGCAGTCTGTGCTAGTTTCCTGCTGGATTTCATTTTCTAGATACCCAGAAACACTGAAGTAGCATATAAAAATTGTTAACTGAAGGAAATAATCTTATTAGAAATCTGGTGGTAACTACATTTTTTTATGTTAAGGTAGAAAGGATTTCCTTTTACCTAGTTCTCATTATCTAAACATGTCATATTTTCAGTTAGGTGTGTATTCCCCCTCTGTTGTAAGTGGAAAGTAATTGTGCAAAACAACTCATGGCACTAGAGGAAGAGCATGTGAGCCTGTCAGCCTGTATTCATAAAAATGAAGGCTGGAGATATAGCTTATTCTAAAAGCCTAATTTGTAAAATTAGATTAGACAAATTTTGGTTTGCATATCAGAGAAATATGAAGTAGAGCTTTTGATATCATGTTATCCATCACACATCCCGCTTGTCTAAAGAAGTAGCAAAATTCCAAGCTTCCTATCAACTACTCAGGAATCCAAGCACTGGCATTTTGGATGGTAAGGTTCAGATACGGAATTTAAAAAAAAATATTTACATTGCTTTATTTCATTACCTTACTCATCTGATATACAGCACTGTCACAGAAACTTACCTTTTCTCCTGCTGGGAAAATATAAATGTAACAGTTCCCACTGTCCAGTGGAGCTTGTTGAAGACATCAGCTCTCATTCCATGGAACTAAGCATGCACTAGTAACATTGGCTTGCAAAGGCTGATAATAACTAAAAGGAGCAGACTTTTCACTTTTACTTTAATATGCAAATAGCTGTTGCAGTCTCAAAGAGGAAGTAGAAAATGAAGAGGTTGTCTGGAAGGGGAATTGTGTGATGATATGAAACTATGTTTGTGTATTGCTGAGAGTCAGTGGTTTTTTCACAAATGGCCCTTATATTTCCAAAGCCATTCTTGCACTCCAGGAATAAATAAAAATTGGCCATCTCCTTCAGTGGCACTCAGACTGTGGCCTCAAAAAGCATGTTGGGAAGCAGGGGAAGGGGGGAGGGAGGGGGGAACAAAACAAAACAAACCAAAAAAACCCAGAAGATGCCCTATTCAAGAAGTAAATATGAAATTCATTATGATCATAAAGTGCTTTATCTTAGAGATATTTTTTACTAAAAGTGCATAAATTTAAGAAAGCAGAGACTCCAAGGACTTTTCATATTATAACAATTGCAGTTTTTTCTGAGTTAAAACATGAAAGAATATTGCCATTACAGAATAAAACAAACAAAAAAATGAATATCCCCCTTAATAGACAGGACACAGGACATCTGAGCTGTCAAACTTTCACCAGAGAGGAAAAGATCTTCCCCTACTTTCTTTAGGTCTTCTCAATTTGTATATCTGTAAAAGGAAGAATTGTATGAAAAATAGCAAACTACATGCTATTGGATTTACAAATTACAATAGTAAATGAAATCACAGAACATTTCGTGGTGTTGGGACGATTTCCTGGAGTTTGGAAGTACTAAAAAATTTTCTTTCATTGTCAAAATTAAAGATCTAAAATTAAATTAATTAAAAGGTCAAATAGAAAAAGTATATGATCATGGTAGTAAACAAAGTGCTAGTTCAAACACACTGGTGGGAAATGCTCTCGAGGAAATTGAGTGAAATTGCTGTGTCTTAGGTCCCCTGTTGTTTTAAAATCTTCAAGTTTTCCAGATACATTCAGGGCTCTATCTGTCTGTTGGTATCCATAGCAGCATATCCTTGGGCCCTAAGTCTTTGACTTGGAGATCTATACCTGCGGGACCAGCAGGCTTACCTTTGTGTATGTTTACTACAGTAAAACGTAGCAGGGAAGGATTCAGGATGTAATTAATGTAAGTGCTTTAGAAGTCAGCAAGAACATGAAAGAAAAACCTCAATAACTTCACCCTTAGTATACCCTTAATAACTTCACCATACTGTGATTCCATACCACAGTATGTTTAAGAGATTTCACAGATTTGGTCATTTATCTCGCTCATGCTTTGCTAAGACAGAATCTCATGGCTTGAGACTTGCGTAAGTGGCCATGATGGGTTAAGTTCTCCCTCCCTATTGCTGTCAGTGCTGCTTCAGTTATGCTGGCACAACTGTTTCTGTAGCAAAAGTGTGAGCTAGAGAAAAGACTAATTTGGATTGTTATGTATCTCCACATCACATTTTCCTTCACATAGCTTTTCTTTTTAAAATTAGTTATCTGATATAAGTCCTGGTATACAATGAATTAGGATAGTGATTTTGTACAAAAGAGAATAAGAGGCTGTAATTCTCTTGAAGGCTCTATCTGTTGAAACAAGGGACTAAACAAAATAGCCATGAATCAAGGCTCTGATGACCATGGATGATTTATGCTGTGTGCAATTTACTATTATTTTCCCCTTTATTATTTATACTTACATTTCAGCTCTTTGCCTTCAAAAGAAGCATCTCTGTAGTCATGTGTATCTGTATCTTTTGACAGCTCTTTAAACAAAAGACATACATATGGATAACAGTCAGCGTAGCTTAAAGTTTTTGTGTAGTAATAAATCTTAGTTAACAGCTGCTATCTCAGGCCATCCAGGAACCATGTGACTTAAATACAGATCAGGAGAAGAGGCTAACACTAGATGTTGTGTCCATTTGGGGCAAGTATACTTAAGAGAGGTTTTCTTAGGAAAACCCCCAACTGCCAGTATGAGCTAAGTTTCACACAGCAGTTTAATTTGAAGTGGTCTCCCAATAAAACTATAAAACAAATTTAAAACAAACAAACAAAACAAACAACCAGCCCCCAAAAATAACAACCAACCAAACGACATCCCCCCAAAATAACCCAACAAAATAACCCCAACCAGGCAAGAGCCATCATTAGAGAAGCCTGAATGATTTTGTTCTCTTCTCTCCCCCTGTAAATATTAACTCTCTGCACCCTTTCCTCTATTTCTCACTGTCATGGTGGTAGTGGCCATTCACTGAGCTTTGCTTTTAGCAAGTAGCATCAGTACCTCAACATGAGGAAACGTAAACTGTTAAGGAAGCTAAAGCTTCTTCCTGTGTTTCAACATAACCAAATGCACTGTCCTCAGTGTTGTGACAAACACCCCCCAAATGTATACCATGATACATAGTGTGAAAACATAGGATGATGCCACTGTGGCTCAAACTGCAGCATAGAATCTGCACACCAGGATGTGCTGCCATCCTGCAGTACATATTCCAGGTAGCATGTCCCATACTATCACAGACAAAACACAGCACACCACTCTGTCCTTTTCTTGTGCACATCAGAACTGCATCTACTCCTGGAACAAGTATGCTTTTATCTCACTTTTTCCTTTCAAGAGGTTAACATAGTAGTGAAAAGCCATTCTTCAACTGTAACTTCTTGTTGAATTTATAGTTACAAATTGAAAGTAGAAAGCAAAGTGAAAGTTGAATGTAAATTGCATTTGGTTGACACCATTTACACAGTCAATTCTCAAGCAATTATTTCCACAAGAATCACAGTCAGTTGGGTTTATGCCTTATGAACATACCTGCTGTTGCTGAATTAGCCACAGGTGTTCTGTGGTCCTTATTTACTCTAGCTGAAAGAAAATAAGAATTATCAAAATGAAAACAAAATACTTATTTTCGATCTAATGGGGGTTTAACCACACTGGTGGGAAGGGCACATTTAGCTTAGTATAATCACTGGTTCTCAAAAGACTCAATTTTCTCAAAGACTAACATATATTCTTCAGTGCCCCCAGCTTATCAGTTTCCTTTCCAATTTCCTTTCCTTGTTCCTAAGTCAGAACTCCATTGATACACTAACATCACTGGAAAATATTTGTTCAAATGGTTTCCCATGGTATATATTCACCCAGAATTTGAATGGATTGGGCAACAGGAAACAAGAATGGGATCACCTTCTCAGTGCTTTCTGAGTGAGGAAAAAGCCTGTTTTTCAGGGAGGTACTGTTCCTAAAAAGTCACTTGTCCAGTCATATAGGACAGCCTGTGTTTTAAAATAAAAACCTGTTACTACTACTTTAGCTTCTGAATCAACTAGCCATTTGACATGCACAGATATATAACATAACCATGATAATCATATACATCATGACATGTATATACATACTCATGTCTGTATACACGCTAACAATAAATATTACTCAAGCAATGTAGGAAACTTCTGACCCTCACTGAAATCCCCAGTGGGAATCTTCTGAGAAGTCAACAATTTTGCTGTCCTATCTTCCACTTTCATGTTCTGCTCCTATTCCTATCATGATCTTAGGACAAGTATATTCTTATACATGCAGGGTTATCTACAGGCCTTCTGCAGCCTGCTAATACCACCTGCAAGCCTATTAAACTTACAAGCATTTTGCACAGGACACATTTCCATAGCACCAAGAGAGGAGATGAGTTTGAACAAACAAAACCAAAAAAAACCAAAACCAACCCACACACAAAAAAACACTCTAGTGCCCTGTCTGCTCCATCAAAAGGAGCGTGACCAACAGGTGGAAGAAGGTGAGTCTTCTCTACTCTGCTCTCGTGGGACCCCACCTGCAGTGCTGTGTACAGTTTTGGGGTCCCTAACACAAGAGGAATGTGGACCTGCTAAAGTGAGGCCAGAGGAGGCCATGAAGATGATCGGAGGGCTGGAGCATCTCTCCTATGGAGACAGGATGAGAGAGCTGGGCTTGTTCAGCCTGGAGAAGAAAAGGCTCCAGGGAGACATTTGAGCAGCCTTCCAGTACCTAAAGGAGGCCTAAAGAAATATGGAGAGAGCATGTAGTGGAGGGGAGATTTAGATTAGACATTAGGAAAACATTCTTCACTATTAGGGCAGTGAGACACTGGCACAGGTTGCCCAGAGAAGTTGAGGATGCCTCATTCCTGGAAGTGTTCAAGGTGAGGTTGGACGGGGCTTGGAGCAACCTAGTCTAGTGGAAGGTGTCCCTGCCTATGGCAGGGCAGTTGGAACTAGATGATCTCTAAGGTCCCTTCCAACCCAAACCATTCTATGATTGTGTGAAACTTCCATTTCCAGCATGTGCATAAGCTATACTTTGATGTTTGAATAGACTAGACACTGATCTTATTATTCTACATCGTTACTCATAACAAAAATTAATAGAGATGCATGGGTAAGTGGTTTGTGAGGAGGTGACAACCTCGTCCACTCTGCTAATTTAACAAAGTATTTAACAAAGGAAGATAAAGAAATAAACAATGTGGTAAAAAAAAAGTCTAGTGTTTTCAGGATGAAGACCTAAGGAAGACTTGTATTATCTCATCCCACCTTTGCAAGGATGAATTAACAGATTTATGATAGCTGAGGGACACTAAATGAAGAATTTTAATACCTTTTCTTATGCAGAGCATAAATAGAGGCACTGATCCAGAGAAGGCAGTCACAATGAGAAATGCCCCAACAAACCGTCTGCTCTCAGGCCACAGAACAGCATCAGCTGAATCTTTGAGAAAAACAAGTGGGGGAATATATTACATACTTCCATAAACTTCTCCCTTTTCCTTTTATTTTCACCATATTATTTTTACTATAAGCAGTCTGGACACGATAACAACACTTTACATTGTGTCTAAGGTGAGATGTGACAGTACACTTGATCATATTTCATCCCAGTCAAGATAAAAACAGTCAGAACATATTAATATTAACCTTTGTTTCCTGCATTCTATGTGATAGTGCCTTTGATTCCCATTAAGAATCCTGTATGTCACCAAGGTACAAAATGTTATATCCAGCTTAGTTTCCTGTCAGTACTGCAGGAAGGAGCTGACTGAGAAAGAGAACAGAGAGTCTCTTTCATGTGGTAAAGCTCTTAATGCAAAGGGTAAGTGGTCTCCTTGAATCCCAGAGGCATTTCTTGTTAAAACCAAACTTGCCTGTTCACCATTTATTGAAAGGGTGACGGCTTTCTCACTGTCAGCTGCCAGTTTCCACCCCTTGCCAGTCCCAGAAAGTGTGCCAGCAGAAGCATCTTTAAAACTTCATGTGAACAGGACCAGGGAAATGAATTTACCAAGTTACAGTCTGATAAAAAGAAACACTGTTTTTCAGTTGGATTGGGTTTCCTGCCTGGTTGAAAGCCTGTGCAAGCAGATCAGGGTAGACTGAAGATACTAAAAGACTAACCAAAAGCAAAAGTAGTAGGGGTGGTACCCAGTTAAAAAGTCTAGAGAGAAATTCTATTGGTCATCTCCATTCATGCATCTTCCTTCAATCCAGACTTTATGAGGGGGAAAAAAAAAAGAAAGAAAAGTCTATGTACAGTTTGTGAAATGTAAGTATGCTTGAAACAAAGGTTGTGGTTGCAGGAAAAGACCATACTGTTCAAATTAATTTGAGTTATCAGCAAAACAGAACGTTCTTGGAAGGAGTGTTTAATTTATATGGGAGGGTTTCAAGGCTCTAAGCTATATGCTTTTCAAATAATAGACCTTTTTTAACACTCAGACTCAATTTTCACAAAACTGTAGATCACGCAAAATTCCTCTCCCTGAACTCTTTCCACACATGCATGATTAGTGTGTTACTATAGTGTAAGTGTACACTAGTAGCAAAACTTAATAACATAGGTATTTCTTTTTAGCATTTGAAAATTAGGTAGGACAGAGAAACTAGTCATGGCTGATTTAACTGGGACAAAATGATATGAAGTGTATTACCACAAATGAAATCTAGAAATGTTACCTGTTATGTGTAAAATGGCAGATGTATTTTCTTGCAGCTCTTTATTCCAGAATATACAGTAAAAAATCTCATCAGTTCTACTTTCGATGGTAAGGGTGCTTGTCACACGATACAGCTGGTCACTTCCAGTTTCGTAACTCGTGTTTGCCTTGTCAGTCAAATCTTCGTATTCTCTGTTTTGCCATATCACTTCAGCTTGTGGGTGTCCTTCTGACTGGCATGTCAACTTCCATTCGTTGTCTCCTGTGCTCACCACTCTTTGAGTTATAGTCCTATAGGGAGCTAAACAAATGGAAGACAATGATTACTAGTAGGAAGCTAGAAGAACAGCATGTGTTAGAAAGACACCTTTTCACCTTTTCTTTATCCTCAGCCCCTGGGTCAAGTTTCTGTACATCAGCTTGGATTTTGTAAATAATACCCAACAGGAAAAGCAAATATCACTACTATGTGTCTCCATAGTAACTGGAGGTACAGGATGTATTACAATTTTAACACTGTTTAGAAAATTGTATCAGCTTTCTGGTCTTTGTCCTGTCTAAATGGTTTTGCAACACCATTCCTCTTATGTCATTACGGAAAACAAAGGACAAAACATGGATTCAACCTAGACAGAAACACAAGCTATACAGAATATGGATTCAACCTAGATAAACCTACAAAGTTATACAGCTGCACAAGGGCTATGAGGTGGCTCCTGTCTCTGACAAAGTTTCTTTAAATGCTAAGCCAGACTTGGCTTACTTCAGGGATTCTTCTGAAATATTTTAACCATATCAGTAGCATTGAACCTCCTGCAGTAGCACACTCACCCTTTACTTTCAGATTGATTGTCTTGTAGTCAGCTCCCCCGTAGCCAATAACGCACTGGTAAAACCCTGCATCTCTGAGCTTCACATCAGTGATCTGAAGGAGAGACTGTCCCAGTTTCAGATTCTCTTTCAACAATCTTATTCTTCCCTTAAAGTCACTGTGCTGACTTCTGAAGTCTTCCTCTCCTTTGAGAAGTACGTAAACCTGCTTCTTTAACTCATCTTTCTTTTCCCAGCTGACACTTAAATCTCTAAACTTTAACTTCCCATTCACTGGAAATGTGCATTCCATGGTCACATTGTTCCCATGTTCCACAATGTAGAGTGACTGGGGAGCTTCAACTGTGAATAAAGCTTAAAAACAAAATTTGGAACAAAACGTATTTTTTCAGTTACAGGCCTAATCTTCAAAGTCATGTCTTTCTATACACATGGACATTTTAAGGACCAAAAGTATCTGCCCTGTTCAGAAAAGTTAAACATTTTTGCATGCACTTGCCCCAAGACTGGTACAGCCTATAAATAGGCTATTTATACCTGCAGACACCTGCTTTGCATGCAAAGCAATGAGATCCTGTACTAAAAGTAGGTGACAGTGCCTGCACAGCCCCTCAGCTGTTGTCTTCAGGACACTGTAACAGCCAGTTGCTAGGGCCTCCGATGGGAATGTTCTGGTCATATAAATGTCAACTGTTTTTACACATAATGTTAAAGAACACATGACAATTTTCAGGTTTGAGAGTGCCAATAAAACCTTTGTGTAACGCAAATGGTACCCTGCCAGAAATAGTGTCTATGCGAAGTACCAACAGGAATTTCAACCAGGCCCTGTACCAAAGCACATGTATTAAGCACACATACTTAGTTTAATGTAAAAGCATGCTAAGACCTTCTTATTTTAAACATTAAGAAAAAAATAAATAAATGCTGGTGCCTGAAGGAAAACTGAGGAATTAAAATTTCTGTGCTTATACATAAAAAAGAAACATACTTAAAGAGTTCTACAGCTTCTTATGGCTCAACCTCTTACCATTTAGGAAATGCCAGTAGAATAAAAATATATACAAAAGCATAAGCTTTTCCATGATGTAGGTAGAACCTAAAATGATAAAATAATAGACAAATATAAGTATCTGCTCATTTTGTAGCTTGCACTGCAAAACACACTTTTCAGTCATTCCACACAAGGAGCTGGACAAAAGGCACCGAATTCCAGATGAAAATATGACTAAATTGCACCTTTAACTACAGCAGATTACCAGGCAGAAAGTTTCCTGTGTGGGTACATGCAGGAAGAACAACTAATTTTATGCACTTGGTTGTGACAAAATACATGCACCTGTCAGTAAATAAGTACTCACAAATGTCCAGTCATTCCCCTAAACTAGCAGGGAGTATTGCTCCTGCTAGGAGGAGAATGGAGGAGTTTTCTGCATGCATTCAATGGAAGAAATACAACTTAATTCTTCCCCATCTGTTTGCCTCAGTTTAACATGTCAATACATTTCATAACTCCTGGTCTCCTAGTACTTATCACAGGGCTCATGAAGTCATGTGTTGTGAACAGAATTCATGTGGTAATGAGTATTTACACAATACTTAATACATTAATACTTAATGAGTATTTACACAATAATGCCTTTGTAAAACAGTGACAAAGTCAGCCTAGAAACAAAATCTGTTTTCTTGAATTCCTGCTGCTTTACCTCTGAATATGTAAATTATTTCAGTTTTCTGTCAGAAGTTTTTCCCCTCTTTATTGACACATTATTTTATACTCCTACACAATACTTTAACACTGTAAAACACTGACTCATGTCAATTCATACAGTTAACCTTCACAGGCCCGCCCACTGCACTTGCTAAGTGTGTATTTAAAGTCACAACAATACTAGTATCAAACACTGCCATCATTTTTCAATTTACTGTCAAGAAAAATTCAAACTTGCTGTAATGAAAGTCTTCCGTGACAGGCACCCGTAGAACTTTATCTACATGAAGTCCTCATCTTGGGTACCCAAACAACCACAACAATAAGGAAACATTGCCTTCAACTGTTTTCTAGTCATAGTTTCAGCATTGCATATGAAATTAGGCAACTGTAATAACAGTTATACTTCCTAACTGTTAAAATTCTATCTGGACTGTGACTCTTACCATTTTTTGTACAACATTTTCTCTTTCTTTCTCTGATTGTCAACTTCAAGATTATAATAAAGTAACAATATGGTCCTGAATCATAAGACATATGTACCTTTGTACTGTTGTGGCTTAAGGGAATTGGACTCCGCATAAGAATTTGATTCAAGCTACTTTTACCCTCAGATTGCTGCTGCCTGATCCCAGTAGGTTTGCAGAAGGCAATACAAAGAGCTAAGAAAGGGAGTAAACCTAATACAGGTTTTTATGCAGGCATGAGCAATTAAAAAAAGGTGTTCTGCTAATAGGGACAGAAAAATGCAAATAAGATCCTCACAATGAAAGATTTGTTTCATTGATAAATAAATCACAGGCTTCTTAATATGGTTAGCTACCCAATTCACCCCTTAGTCACAAGTGGTGTTTTTAAAAGCACTAGCAAGCTGCTACCTAATCCTGTGGTTACCTGAGGGTTTCCAGAGATACGCACACGAGAGTGCCTCCATCATGATTCCAGTCTGAGTAACAAGCAGTCCACAGCACCAACCAAGCACCAAAGTAAAACTTCTCAAACAAAGCAGAGGCATACTTATCTCACAAATCTGTTCTCATCATCCTTACCTAGAAGCAAGCCTGCAGAAGAGCAAGCCACTGAAACTAATGGGTATAGGTGCATACTTCCCTGTGCTCCCCACGAAAGAAAGATCAGACTTGTAGCATGCTGAGGCCCAAAATACTAGTTTTTTTGAAGTAGAAGCTGTAGCTGAGAGACTGCTCAGAGCAAATAGCCTGTGCACTACAATCACAGGAAGATACCCACACCCATGCATGCAACCCCTACACTTTTTTTGTCAGGAAATCTGAATGTCGGTATGAACTCCAAGAGAGGTTCTGATTAACTCCTGGAAGATACATGACAACAAGTAAGGTTTTAATGTTCTAAGACCCATGCTTGTATCCTACAATTGCTGAACTGTAATTTGCGTGCTTTCTTCCACTGTAGAGAAAAACATGCCTTACTACACACAAAAGAAGCATGGCTATTACTTACAAAATTTCTCAAGACTGAGAAAATCGGCTGCTGTACTCAATTTTTCACTTTCAGAGAGAAAAATAGTAGGTCCAGGTCAAATCCAGATGTGCATGAAGAAACCTGCTGCAATAACCATTACAGACCCTTCTGTTTCACCCTGAGCAGAAGGATTCCTTGTCTGGATTGGTTGAAGCAGGTCAAGATGTAGATGCCAATCAAAAACCTTTTCCAAAGCTGCAATCGTCTCATCGTTTTTTATATCGATCCTACCTCAACATCCCTTCTCTTCTGCCAGCTTCTGACATCTATGGCAAACACAGTTCTAGAAAAGCAAAAAGATATTCACTGGGAAAAAATATTTTTCAGTATCGCTGCTGTATGTTTACCTCACAATAAAATGAAGAAGGCAGGAAAACAAGAACTATTTGCCCCAAAACTTCTTGTGACAGAACTTAAATGTTGATATAACTCCACCCACTTCTTTAGGACACTTCCCCATTACTGGAAAATTCCCCATGACGGAAAATTCTTTATTGCTAATAGTGGTTTGCTTTAACCAGAGACAGAAATGTTGGGAAAATCAGTATATAAAATGTCACAGGCATTTTAAGAAACATGTCATCTGATCAAAGATACATGTGAGCAACAGTCCTTGGAACACCAGTAGCAAGAAGTCACCCATCTACACAAACTCAGGTTCCCTGCAGCATTAATCTAAGCCAGTGACAAACAGGTGCTAACAATGACTAAAAATATCTACACAATTGACTCACATCTGCAAAGGCCATAAGTAGGAATAATGGCAAGAGTATTACCCACCCTTCTACAGTAAGAATGACATTATCTCCTCAAGATTTTATCACAACGAAAGCCCCTTGCCCTGCTGCTGCGTAGTGTGAGCGCAGTTGTTAAGCCTATGCATTAGCTTACCAAAAATAAAGAGCACTCTCTTTTTCTTGATTCTAGAAGCCATTCCAGAATACAGGAAAAAAAAAAACCAACCACACCCAAATATTAGAAGTCAAAGGATATACTTACATTAACTTCAGGACCGCAGTGGCATAACCTAGTCAACAGCACAAAATACAACTTTAAACATACGTTTCAGTGTAAGTTCACCTACTTACATTGTCTTCGCATATCTCAAAAAAGAACTGACATTCTCGGAAGAGCTGAAATACTGTGAAATGACCACTTAAAAGTGTTCAGGAAGTAATTTCTTCTTTGCACTTGGCAGCCCACTCACAGTACCTGTCATGGAAGCAAAAACACGTAATGCACAAAATTGGTAAGAGTTAACCTTTTTGCTCAGTATGTGGGAGTAATATGGAGACAGTGGTGTATGAAGTTGCTGAATGTAGCATTTAGGTTCTAATAATCTGAAACTACCTTAGCAGGTTGAGGGGGTGGATTTCTGCAATAGGCAACACTGAAGACACGTTAATTTCTGCTGATTTCTTCTGTGCTTAAAAACAGGTTTAGTGATATTTTCCTCAGGAAAAAAAAAAAGAAAAACAAAAGAAAACTGAAATAAATTTATAAAAGTGACTGTGAGACCACAGAAGCCACTGACGTAGCTAGCTTTCCATGCCATGAACTGAGTTTCCTCTTCTAAATTGCTTGTCCGAGGTCACAGGGTTACTCTTTACATGTAAGCATTCAGTAGAAAATAAAAGACCAGGACAGATTATTGGTTTGGCTGGTTTTCTTCTGTTCTTGGGGGGCTTTTTTATGTGCACACACACACGTCTGTGCACACGTTTTGTTTTACCTCTTCTACAAGAGATTTCCCAGCCAAAAACGTCGGCACCGCCTGCTCTTAAGCAAAATGCTTGGAGCAGCGCTCAGAGAGCAGGTTCCCGGAGGGCCTCCGGCAGCTGCCTGAGCCGCGGGCCCTCACGGCCGAAGGAACTGCGTGCGGAACCACGACAGCCTCCTGTCGCCCGCAGCACCTGGCCAGGTGAGCCCGGGGCCGGTCGCCTCCCCGTCCCAGGGGGGGAAGCACTCGCTCCCGGAGACGGAGACTCGGGGAGTGGCGGGCAGAGAACGTCCCCGCTGGCCCCCAGCCCGCCTCCCCCCTACCTGGCGGACCCCCGCGGCGCTGCGTACCGCTGCTCCTCGCGGCTGCTCCCAGGGGCGGCCTCCGACGGCTGCCGATGGGGCCCTGTGGAGCAGCGGCCCCGCAGCAGCTCGCTCCGCCGCCACCGTTGACCCGGTGCGGTGGACGCCGAGCAGGGCTTTCCGCCACCGTCTCCTCTGCGGACCTGTAGGCTGCTGCAGCGCCGGGAACTGCTGCGGCGCCCTGCTCCCGGCCTCGCGTTCACCGACGGTTGAGCCCAGTGGGGCGGGCAGCTCTCCCGGGACACTACTCCCGAAAGACGCTGGCTTTCGGGAAACAAAACCAAACCCTAATGACTGCTTTCCTTCTCAGGAGTTTTTGTTTCACTTTTGCTTTTTAAAGAAAGCTTGTGTCATGTGTGAAAACATATCCTAACCTTGCCTTTCATGGTGAGATCTACTTTTAGTGGAGGAAGATGTGTGTCAAGAGGCTGGAAATCTGAGATGCTTAGGGGAGGAACCAAAGGTTCCAAAGGGAAAGAAAGAGACAGATCTAAGTGATTTTAGGAAGAGCAAGTTTGAGACAACAGAGGGATAAGTGGATTAAAAGGACCAGTTGCAGATAAATAGTTGCTGGTAGATGCACTTGGCCATGCCCTGTGCCCAGTTAGTGCAATCTATCCTCTCATCTTGTTAAATTGCTTTCTGACTGTTTTCATGGGTGAGTGACTCTTTTTTCTTCTTTTATTGTTCTGGGGGAGGTATACTGGCGTCTGCCAGAAGCTGGGGTTAAGCCATGGGTCACAGGACCCATTTGTCCATGGTGCAGCAACTAGACACTGAAATGAGTGGACTTAAGTGCCAGCAACTGGAGCAAAACATCAGCTGTAGAAGCCCCTGTGTCTGTGGTGGCAGCAGCTGGAGTGGGAGCACAGGCCAGAGGGACCCAGTGCCTGACGCTGGCAGCTGTGGAGGCCTGGGTGACACCAAGCACCAGCCCCTGGCATGTGGAACATGGGGATCAAAGGCCTTTATTCTCAAAGTCTGGATCAAGAGGGCATGTGAGTGTGAGCAGAGGTCCAGCTGGATGGGCTGGTACATGTGTGTGGTGGCCTGGGATATATAGCTGGTACATATGGTGATGGTGGTCTCTGTAGGCAAGAGCACAAGAGGAGATGGAACCCTATTGCGCAGACCAAGGGAGTCACAGGCAGCTGCTGGAGAGATCATGGGGACTGGGGAGTCTCTAGGGGAGAGACCCCTTGGAGCTGTGGGTGTGCATATTCTCTAAGGCAAAGACCATGAGGGTTTGGTACCTGGGGAGCAAGAGAGTTTTGGTGGAGGAGGGGATGTTTATGCACACAAGGCAGGTGTGAGTACAGCAACTGGAGAGGGGCTGCAGATCTCATGGCCTCATGTGTCTGTAAGCTGGGCTAGGAGACTGAGATCCAGGTGCAGCTACTGTGCAATCTGAATGGCTGAGCACAGTGGCAGGAGGAATCCAGTGTGTACCTAGGTAAATACATTGCCACCAGCAGAATTCTGTCCTGCTCAGCCAGAGGGATGAAGCTGTTGATGCTGTTTGGGCAAGTACTCCATGTGTCTGTCTGTGTCATCTGTTTGGTTGGCCTTATATATATATGTATGTATGCAATGTGATGTATACATGAGTTCTGTATGTGTGTATGCCTAAGGGGAATACATGCTCAGCTTATACTTGCTGGATCTGTGGGCAAGAGGCTGTGGCAGCCTCACTTCCCTTGGGCTTTCAAATCTGCCTGATGCCCTTGATATACAGAACAGAATGGAACACCATTCAGTCAGAATGACAGCACCAACTGCTATTCCAATTCTCTGAGTGCTGGGTACCTTTCAAAACAAAAGACAGAGCTAAGTTTGAATGCAGTAGCTGGAATGCTTTACTGTGTTCTGCTATATGATCTGAACATCATTTATGCACTTACCTGCAAATTTACTACTGAATTTACGCATGCGAAAACTACTAGTTGTAGTTGAAAATTATGTATCATTTTCTGTGCAGAAATTCATCTTCTCACCTTTGTTCCTGTTGTTGGCCTGCTGACTTCATGAATGATGTCTATATCAACCTTAATACACACCCTGCTCAGTTACTGGTGTAGAGTTTTAGTTGCTTAGTTCCCCCATAGCTCAGCTTATGAAGAACACAGGTACAATCTTGGCCAGCCCAGTCAGAACTTTTACATATTGTAGAGGGGGACAAAGTTCCTGTGGTGCATATGAAGAATTTGCTGGGGAAGACAGTCTGGGTTATTCCTGCTTCAGGTAAAGGCAAACCCATTCGTGGGATTGCTTTTGCTCAGGGACCTGGATATACTTGGATGGGAAAATAATCCAAATCCTGCTACTGCTGAACCCAGGACAACTTTATTGCTGAATCTGACATTAGAGACAAGTCTGAGTGTCTGCAATGCGTGACTTACTGACACTAGTTCCATTTTCCATATGGAAATGGAATATGGAAACATTTTCCGTATTGGAAACTAAATGCAGCTTGCAACATAGTACAACTGCATCCTTCCTGAGGCTTCTGGAGCACAGCAAAGCAGCTTTGGATAGCCATATCTGACTTTGCCACACATCTCACCTGTTTTTAAACAAGTACCTCAACAGAACTGTATAAATAGGTGCGTTTACCCTCAGTATGCTGAAGGAGAAATTAAACTATGCTTAATGACATATACACTTAAAGTGCTGTTTATGGCCAAAGGGGAAACAGAGCTTATATATAAAACTAAGAATTTTTTGCTGTCAATCATAACAAGCCTGCATGTGTCTACACCACATAATTGTGTTAATCATAAAATCATAGAATGGTTTAGGTTGGGAGGGACCTTAAAGATCACCCAGTTCCAACCCCTCTGCCACAGGCAGGGGACCTCTTCCATAGACCAGGTTGCTCTGAGCCTCATGAAAAGGTAACAGAAGTAAAAGAAAAGAGCCATAGAAAACATCACTTAGCAAAACTGTTGCCAGAGACAAGTCAACTAACACCAGGCTGCAGGCAGGTCAAGAAAAGTTCAAATAGAGCAAGCTGAAAAAACTCAGCCCTGAGGCCTTGCAAACTCAGTACAAAGCTTGTGGCCTGCTACTCGAACTGGAGTTATAACATTACAGGGCCGTATGGTAACAACAGTACCCCGGGACTAAAAGGCTTAGTTTTGTAGTTACATTGTACTGTAGCATACCTACTATATGTAGTTTGTGAATTGGTCACATTTGGTATTTAATCTGCCCTATTACATATGTGTAAAATCATTCTGTGGATCTAAAGACTGCAGACCGAACAGCAGATCAGTGACTACAGTTAACCTGAAGCTGCCTTCATCACCAGAAGGGCTAAGAGGTGTAGCCAACTGATAACCTACTATACCATGCCTCAGTGCATATCTGATTCTCTGGAAGTCACAGTATCACACATAGTATCACAGTATGCTAGAGATTGGAAGGGACCTCAAAAGATCATCTAGTGCAATCCCCCTGCCGGAGCAGGAACACCTAGATAATGTTACACAGGAATGTGTCCAGGCGGGTTTTGAATGTCTCCAGGGAAGGAGACTCCACAACCTCCCTGGGCAGCCTGTTCCAGTGTTCCGTCACCCTCACTGAGAAGAAGTTTCTTCTCAAGTTTAAGTGGAACCTCTTGTGTTCCAGTTTGTACCCATTACCCCTTGTCCTGTCATTGTTTGCCACTGAGTAGAGCCTGGCTCCATCCTCGTGACACTCCCCCTTTATATATTTATAGACACTAATAAGATCACCCCTCAGTCTCCTCTTCTCCAAACTATAGAGACCCAGCTCCCTCAGTCTTTCCTCATAAGGGAGATGTTCCACTCCCTTAATCATCTTCGTTGCCCTGTGCTGGACTCTCTCCAGCAGCTCCCTGTCCTTCTTGAACTGAGGGGCCCAGAACTGGACACAATATTCCAGACGCGGTCTCACCAGGGCAGAGTAGAGGGGAAGGAGGACCTCTCTCGGCCTACTAACCACCCCCCTTCTAATACACCCCAGGATGCCATTGGCCTTCTTGGCCACAAGGGCACAGTGTTGGCTCATGGTCATCCTGTCAGGACCCCCAGGTCCCTCTCCCCTACACTGCTCTCTAACAGGTCGTTCCCCAACGTATACTGGAACCTGGGGTTGTTCCTGCCCAGATGCAGGACTCTACACTTTCCCTTGTTAAGTCCTCCTGACATTTACGGGGACTGCCATAGACCATAATCAGAGCCCACTGCAATACCAGCAGCAGTGTCTGTGACCTCTGGTTATATCATAGAGGAGGGGACAGCAACCTCTATGAACTCCATAACAACAATCCAAAAGCACTAGGGAACCTCTCTAAAGGCATCAAGCATGATCAGATACTGAAGGGCTCTGTTAAAACTAAAAAAATCTGACAACATGAAAAGGACAGTACAAACAAAAAATTAAATGTTCAACATTCTCTATTCTTATCACAGTGAAGAAAATGCTTTCTACTAAACTCTAAATCAAATCCCTTTCCTAAGAAGAAGAGATCATGGGAATGGTTGAGGCAAGAATCCTTTCCAGTTAGAGAACCACAGTGAGCAAATATGAACTGAGCAGTCATTCCTGGGACTTATTATGCAGTGGCACATAATTTTAGTAACTTCCTTATTTTGAAGTCATAGTGTGAAAAAAAATCTCCTCGCCAGTTGCAGATTTCACCACCTAAATTAACAGTGGAATTTGGATTTTCATTTTTAAAAAATCAGGAATTTGATGAGTAGGGATCAAAATTACCCATCCAGTTTTGTCCTTGCAGTTCAGAAAAGAGGCACACAGGTCATGGGAACTGGTGCCAGACATGAAGGTAACTAGTACTATTAATTCAGCTCATATTTTCAAAAGCTTTAAATTATTTATTAATACACATGCCATTTATAAATGGTAAATTTACTTATTCAGCTAGGTAGTACACACAAAAATAAAGCTATAAAACAGTCACAAAACCAAAAAAAAAAACACTCATAAACCAGTTTCAGAATTCTCTTTCCAGTAAGAACAACAAACAACTATTAAAGCATTCCCAGAATGAAGAGGAAGCTTCTAGTTTATAATAAACGCTTTAGTATCTCAGAGGATTAGATAACATCGGGACTTCCCTTACTGCAAACAAAAGAGACTGTGTCAAAGCTGAAGATTTGTGTTTGCTCTGTGTATGTGCTTGGGTTTTGTCCTGGGTTCAGCAGTAGCAGTCATGTTTCTCCTCCTTGGTAGCTGGTGCAGTGCAGTGTTTTGACTTTCAGCTCGGGAACAGAGCTGATAGCGATGTTTTGGTTTGGCCAAGGACTTTGTGAGCCTCATGCTCTGCCAGGAAGGAGGGGAAGCCAGGAGGAAGCAGAGACAGGACACCTGATCCGAACTGACCAAAGAGGTATTCCATACCAGAGCACGTCATGCCCAGGATGTAACTCGGAGTTAGCCGGAAGGGCTGGGAGACTGCAGGGTTGGAGGAGGTATGGGTCAGTGCTTGGTTGGGCCTGAGGAGTGAGTTATCGGTTGGCTGGTGGTGAGGTGATGTATTCTCTTCCCTTGTTATTTCCTTTATCATTATTATCATTGGTGGTAGCAGTAGTGATCTGTGTTATACCTTAGTTACTAAACTGTTCTTATCTCAACCCGTGGGAGTTGCATTCTTTTTGACTCTCCTCTCCGTCCCTCCGGGAGCAGGGGGAGGGCAAGAAGGGGGGGGAGTGAGTGAACGAATTGCCTGACTGGGTTTAAACCACGACAGTTTTCAAAGCACACTAATACGTGCACACACTTCCTTTTTTCAAAAGTCAAATAGCAAGAGGAAAACAGAAACCAAAAATCTTCATGGTCAAATCAACCGAAAATGACTTTTTGTCATTAATGTAAGATAGTAGAAATATGATTTTTGCTGAACATTCACTGTGAAAATGAAATTAAACAATTTTCACAAATCAGATAATTATCATGGGATTGAAAAAGTCTTACAGTCATTCATGGTTAGTCAGTACACTCTTTCAGTTCTCCTCCCTAAGCCATCCAGGGTGGGGGGAAAGGGTAAGCAACAGCTGTGTAGTGCTGAATTACCAGCTGGGCTTAAAACACAGCATGTACTCACATAAATATGCTATAATAAAACAGGGAAATCGGTTTGATAGATATTGAGAATTTACGTCACTGATTTTTATCTCTTTCAATCTATTTAACTACTTTGATCCAGCAGCTTTAATATTATAAGGTATTAAATAAGTGTTTGCTGATCCATTTTGGAAAATATGGATAGATTTTAGAATTTAATTTTGCAGATAATCTTTCCAGTTCAATGAAATCAATCAGGCAGACTGATACAGATATAACCTGCTTTCCAAATATTAATTCTACAGGCTATCTCTAACATGATTTGCGTCCTTCTTAATATGAATTATGAAACTTAAGTGGATAATGAATTGGTTTATACCCAAATTTTACCAAATTATGGTAAAATTCAAACTGATTCATCAAAATGCACTAGATACAAAGATAAGAGGAAGAATGCTCATTTTCTCTCAAACATTCCGTTTGTTTTTCTACACTCCTTTTTTTTTTTTTCTTGTCTTGTAAAAATCTCATTTAACTTATTCAATAAATATCTGCATTGACACCATGCAATATACAATGTGTTCTAATATTCTTGTGTTAACTCCGTATCATGACGTCGCAGGTTGGTGGTCAACAGGCCATGGCCTGGAGTACTGGAACAAGAGCCTGTGCCTAAGCCCAGATTTTATACTGCTGTAAGCCACAGGGCAATGTTGATGTGCCAGCTCATCATAAATAGGGCACTGTACTGCAGTGGATTTGGCAAGACCTCTTAACCCAGCTCTTTTTCTTCATTATGCATTTGAAACACAGGTGTAGCAAGACACTGATGGAGGGGTAAGAAATAAACCATGTAGCAATCAGCCAAGCAGGACAGAGATTTTGGACTTGTTTGTGGCTCTTCTGAGGTGTTTCTGATTTCCTGTGGCAGCTGCTCAGATGAAGAGCAGCAATGGGAGCATGGGAACTGGAACAGGACAGGCAATATCCCACAGTGTGGTGCTATGAATATTCACAGTATCAGTAAAATCAGACTGCTCAGCTCATGCCTGGAGCCACAAGCAGGTAACAGCAAAGAAAGGCAATAGCTGCAGCCACTGTTGCAGACGGGCTCCTTCCCAGTGTCTGCATCCGGTGTAGCTCAAACCAGCTTCCCGTCCACATGCACAAACCACAGTGGCTCTTTACACCGAGTGAAACTAGCCTCCATTCTCTCTGCTCATCTTAGATCCTTAATCCTTTCTACATAAACTAGTCCAATTTCCCTAGAAATCAGCCGGTTCCAACCCCCCTGTTCTCTATCCTTATAATATTGAAATCTGCTACCCCATCCTATTAGCCCCTCCACAGACACCAGACCTGTGCAATACAGAGTAGTCTACTGCACCTGCAATAACTTTCTGCTCAAGGAAAGAAGAAATTTGGACAGACCAGAATAGTTTTCTTGGCTGCAAGGGGCTCGGTGGGCGGGGTGAACGACACCTTTGGTAACCTGCTTTGAAGGAAAATTAGATTCTTTCAAATTTACCGGTGAGAGACCCATCAGTCACAATTTTCTCCGGTGAAACCTAACGACAGGCTTGCCTGTTAGTGACTGCTGGTGCAGCACTGCCATCTTACGGGGCGCTGGAGTATAGCAGGAAATTTCCGCGATCTCTGCGGCACCAGTTGCCGCAGGCAAGACCTCAGGGCGCTGAGAGCCGCCTTTGCGTTCATCACAAGCCACTGCCCCAGCGCATTTGGAAGATGGATTCTGCCCACGTGTGATCAGGCCTGTTATCTGCAGTGTGTCGTTTCATCTATCAGCTATAATTTTTTCTGTCCTCCCCTGCCTTCTCACTCCCTGACCCTTTCTTGCAGTATTTGCTCTTCCTCCTTCACCTTTTATTACTTTATTTTTTCCCCAGATCTTTCCCACAGTTATGTGATTCTGCATTTTTCATAACGTTTTTACACAACCACCCATCAGTTGTGTATCTAACATACTCCCATGTATTTATCCTGCCACAAAACCTTACTACCGTCTTGGACTGCAAGCAATTAGAATTAAGTACACAGTCCAATGCATCCTCCAGTTGTCTACACAGGATTGTCATTTTGTGAGTCAGCTCGTTTCCCCCTCCCTTGATTGTTGCTGTCAGTCACTGTGTCTTTACGACACATAGTGTTTTGACCCTAGGTACAACCTTATGCACAACTTCCTGAGATGTTCGACAAAACAGGGCTTTTCAATGTCCTTTTGCTATGGTTGACAGCTGGGTATTCTAGAGAAACCAAAATTTACATAAGGATTTTTATTCAAGTGAGCAATATATATACCTTCAGCAGAATTGAAGGCAAAATATGCTTTCACAGGTGCGTACAGAATCTTGAGCCAGATGTCTTCATCCTTGTAAGTGCTTACGTCTATAAGCAGTTAAATCAACATTTACTTTATACTGTAAATTGACAATACAAGTTTGACATAGAACATTCTGTCAAACCTCTGGAGCTGAAAACGCATCCTACATCAATATATCAGTACAACTACATCATGTGTTTGAAGTCTGTATCTCCTTACAAACTAAAACTGTGGTCAAGAGATTAAACACTTTTAAGAGTCACAAGCATTTTCAAAATGTCACAAAGAATAAAAAAATCAAGGTCCTGAAAAGACGTGAAGTAAGAATGTTAACCAGTTATCCACTATGGAAAAAAAAAAAAAAAAGTGATTTTCCCTTTATTTTTCTCCTAATTGTTCTGCACCATTAACAAAAAGGCAAATAGGAAAAAATGGGAAGATATCTTTCTCAGGCTTCTTTTCCCCAAAACCTTTGCATGAACATTTGCATTTGCATTTAACAACAAGAATCCCTTGCAGGCCAAGACATGAGCAGAGACAAGGACTTGAAATGACACAACAACTGAACTTTTGGCTGTAAGGCTTTTTCTGGAAAAAAGGTTAATAATTCTAATTTTAAGGTGAGATGACAAGTTCCACTATGAGGTGTTGTTTGACATGACAGATATTGTCATGGACTGGAGTTGGAAATTTCATGAGATACTCTTCAGTCTCAAAAGGATCCTGGGAATCCTATCCAGCATTTGTATCATTGTTTTTAAAAAGACAAAGCATAATTTTTGTGTCAATACTTTTTCAATTATGAAAATTTAATTTCTTTGGATTTCAAGATCAGCCTTTCATTATGGATGATGGCGCCAGGAAAATATTTTAACACGTGATGAAAGGCAAAGTAAGACAAGAAACCTAAGTGTCAAAGGCATTTCATTCCTTTATTTGCCAATTTCTACTGGGTGCCTGGTTGCATCATGCCCAAGTTGTGAACCTGTGTATGCATTTAATGTGGAGAGGAGTTCTTGAACATTTCTTGAGATGGTTTCTGTAGGAAAATCGAAGGGCGATGAAGTTGACGCACATCCTACTGCAGCACTGGCACTTTCCATCCTTGTTCATTGTTAATACCCACCCAAGCTGCAAGAACCAGCAGGAAACCCATCACTTCTTCGCAGAACGTTTACGTTCTTAAGCCGCCTGAAACCCTTCCCCGGTTACAAACACAGGTGGCAGCAGTGCCACTTGGGGTGCAACAGCACTGCTTCCAGACTACTGCAGGGTTCCTCAAACAGAGAACAAAGGAGCAGCCTGTACCCAGGCACACACAGACCCGCTCCCGTCTCACGCGGCACGGGTAGGAGAGAAGTGCACAGCCACATCCCTCCCACAGGAAGCACACAAACTCCACGGTCCCGCCGCATCAGACATCGGCTGCCGCGCGGCCGGGTCCTTAAACCCTACCTCCTCCGCCGGCGCCAGCCAATCGGGCTCTGCCCTGTGCCCGGGGTGAAGGGGCGGTCCTCGCAGCCGAGCCGGCATCAGTACAGGCTCCGCCCCGGGGCGGACGGACGGGCTCTGTCGCGGTGATGTCACTGCTGCGCTCCCGAGCGGCACGGGGCTCATCTGCTCGACGCGAGTGAACGGCAGCGTGAGAGCGCGGCAGGAGCTGACGGTGGGCTCGCGGTTCAGGTAACGCACTGTCCGGCGGTGGCTTGGAGGAGCGTCACCCCGCCCGCCCCTGCCCAGAGCCGCTTGAGGTCTCAGCTGCTGAGGTGTGCTCCCCTCCCGGGTGAACGCTGGGGTGGCCCGCTGGCACAGCTGGTGCGGCTGTGTGAAGCACCTCTCCTCCGGATAGAGCGACTTCCGCAGAACTCTCTGGTAACGAGTTGTAGGCGTGGAAACTACCCATTAGTGTTATCCTGTATTGTCCAAACTATTATGGTAGCCAACTCTAAAAATACAGTTTTGGAAACTCGCCTTGAACAGTCCACCGAAGCACAGCTGGGCTGCTCCAGTGTTAAGCAACATGTATATGTTGATGTGAATCAATAATAGCATGGTTACTAAAACATGGATGCTGTTGTCGTAAAATGTATGACTTAAACATGTTTCAGCTTTCTCACTACACAAAATCTTAAGAGTCAACTCTTGCTTTAGGTTCAGTTACATAACTGCAGTTATTCCACATTACCAGGAAGGCAGTACACAGCTGCCCATTGCTGTGGGAGTCTCAAACTAAACAGGGCATAGGGGATTGCTTGTTCCCTCTCATAAATCACAGAATGGCAGCAGAGAAAGAGAAGGAAAACCAGTTGGACTAACGTTCAGAAATCTGTGCTGAACAGAGCTTGCAGTGTAGTACTAATTACAGCTTTCTGATTTCTTAGGGGTCTTACGATCTGTAACTTGTTTATATACTAAATGCTGGAATACAATCTGAAGGACTCAGCTGGAGTTTATCCCTTTAGTTTTGCAGTTAAATTGAATCCAGGTAAATTTAAAGTAATGATGGATGAACCACCAATTTATTAAATTGCCAGTAGATGGCAATATTCTAGTTTTCAAAGCAGTGTGCAGATGGTAGCAGGCATAAACTGAACTCTGGAGGTAACCCTGGAAGAAGGAAAATAGCATGAGGGAAGATGACACAATAAAATACTGGATAGCTCTTTTTTTTTTTTTTTTTTTTGAAAAACAGCTTTTTCAAGTTTTTAAAAACTTTCTTTTTTTTTTTGTCTGTGCAAGGTTATATTTTCCTCAGATGCAACCACAAGGTTTGTGTGCAGTTAATTTGTATTTATTTTTTTCCCCTATACAGATGGGCTCCTTCCGCCCCCAGATTTTTGAAAATCCAAATGATGGGAAGATTTTCAGTTTGAGAGAATGATAATGAAATTAAAATGAAGGTTTCCGTCATGATCTGCTTCTCTGCTGTGCAGGATGAAAGAGTTGAGGAGAGATCTTGAATTCAGACTAGCATTTGTAGCCATAGGCTTTGAATGGCAAACATCTTGACCCCAGATGCCTAACAACTCTAGTTCTAGCTCAAATGCTCAGGATAATATAAAAAATAAACTTCTTCGAGGACAGTTACAAAAAAGCCCTGTCAAGATTGCATACAAGATTTTTGCAAGTTGCTCTTAGGACTCTCCCTGTGTTGTATCTCTTCTGTCAATAATCAACATAATAGGTTTTTTCCTAACACTACAAATGCCTGGTCGTATCTGATTTATATTACATTTACAGACATACCAACCATGTTAGAAAACCTGCATCTGTTTAACATGCATAAAGTATGTGCTTGTGTCAGGTGTAGTGGGTGAAAGGGGAGGACTAAATTTTGTGTCATAAGGCAATGGAAGAAAATGGCTCTGCTCTGAGCTTAGGAGAAGTGTAGGGAAGAGGAAAAGGCTGTCAGTTGTCTTTTTCCATATACGAGTAAAACCTGTGATGTGTCTGGAGCCTAGTGTTAGAAAAACTACTTTAAGGCTATTTGTGGAAAATAGTGTAGCCTGATTTATTTGCTTTTAGACAGAAATTGTAGCTAGAAGTACCTGGAGAAGTTAGGTCATACTAGGGCCAGAATGAAATAGCTTTACTTAAAGCATCAGATACTCTCATATAGAATCATAGAATCATAGAATAGTTAGGGTTGGAAAGCACCTTAAGATCATTTAGTTCCAACCCCCCTGCCATGGGCAGGGACACCTTATGCTAAATCATATCACCCAAGGCCAACCTGGTCTTGAACACTGCTAGGGATGGAGCATTCACAACCTCCCTGGGCAACCTCCCTGGGCAACCCATTCCTCACCACCCTAACAGGAAAGAATTTCCTCCTTATATCCAATCTAAACTTCCCCTGTTTAAGTTTTAACCTGTTACCCCTTGTCCTGTCACTACAGTTTCTAATGAAGAGTCCCTCTCCAGCATCCCTATAGGCCCCCTTCAGATACTGGAAGGCTGCTATGAGGTCTCCACGTAGCCTTCTCTTCCTCAGCCTGTCTTCATACGGGAGGTGCTCCAATCCCCTGATCATCCTCGTGGCCCTTCTCTGGACTTGTTCCAACAGTTCCATGTCCTTTTTATGTTGAGGACACCAGAACTGTGCACAATACTCCAGGTGAGGTCTCACGAGAGCAGAGTAGAGGGGCAGGATCACCTCCTTCGACCTGCTGGTCACGCTCCTTTTGATGCAGCCCAGGATACGGTTGGCTTTCTGGGCTGCAGGCACACACTGCAGCCAACTCATGTTCATTTTCTCATCAACCAACACCCCAAGTCCTTCTCCGCAGGGCTGCTCTGAATCTCTTCTCTGCCCAACCTGTAGCTGTGCCAGAGATTGCTCCGACCCAGGTGTAGGACCTTGCACTTGTCATGGTTAAACTTCATGAGGTTGGCATCAGCCCAACTCACAAGCGTGTCAGGGTCCCCCTGGATGGCATTCCTTCCCTCCAGCGTATCAACTGAACCACACAGCTTGGTGTCATTGGCAAACTTGCTGAGGGCGCACTCAATCCCACTGTCCATGTCAGCAACGAAGATGTTAAACAAGACTGGTCCCAACACCAATCCCTGCGGGATGCCACTCGTTACTGGTCTCCAGACGGACATTGAGCCATTGACCACAACTCTTTGTGTGCGGCCATCCAGCCAGTTCTTTATCCACCCAGTGGTCCGTCCATCAAATTGATGTCTCTCCAATTTAAGAGACAAGGATGTCGTGTGGGACAGTGTCGAATGCTTTACACAAGTCCAGATAGATGACATCAACTGCTCTACCCCTGTCCATCAGTTCTATAGCCCCAACATAGAAGGCCACCAAACTGGTCAGGCAGGATTTCCCCTTAGTGAAGCCATGCTGGCTGTCACCAAGCACCTTGCTGTTTTTCATGTACCTTAGCATGCCTTCCAGGAGAATCTGCTCCAAGATTTTGCCAGGCACAGAGGTGAGACTGACTGGTCTGTAATTCCCCGGGTCATCCATTTTCCCCTTCTTGAAAATGGGGGTTATATTTCCCTTTTTCCAGTCATTGGGAACTTCACCTGACTGCCATGATTTCTCAAATATGATGGCCAGCGGCTTCGCAACTTCATTCACCAGCTCCTTCAGGACCCGTGGATGGATCTCATCAGGACCCATGGACTTGTGCTCATTCAGATTTTTAAGATGGTCTCGAACCAGTTCCTCTCCTACAGTGGGCACAAGGTCTTCATTCTCACAGTCCCTGCATCTGCCTTCCAAGACTTGGGTGGTTTGGTCAGAGCATTTGCCAGTGAAGACTGAGGCAAAGAATTCATTCAGAACCTCAGCCTTCTCCAAATCCTGTGTAGCCAGTTCTCCTGAGAGCTTCCTGAGGGGGCCTACATTCTCCCTATTCTGTTTTTTATTTGCTATGTACTTGTAGAATCCCTTCCTGTTATCTTTAATACCTCTAGCTAAGTTTAATTCTAACTGGGCCTTAGCTTTCCTAACCTGGTCCCTAGCTTCCCGGACAGCATCCCTGTACTCTTCCCATGCCACTTGTCCTTGTTTCCACACTTTATAAGCCTCTTTTTCGTTTGAATTTTCCTCAGGAGCTTCTTATCCATCCAAGGAGGTCTCCTGGCCCTCCTGCTGCACTTCCTTCTGGTTGGGATGCAGCACTCCTGAGCTTGTAGCAGGGGATCCTTGAATATCAACCAACAGTCTTGGGCCCCCCTGCCCTCTAGGGCCGTATCCCATGGAACCTTACTAAGCAGGTTCCTGAAGAGGCCAAAGTCTGCTCTTTTGAAGTCCAGGGCAGTGGGCTTGCTGCACGCTCTTCTCACTGTCCTGAGGATCTCAAATTTGAGCATCTCATGATCGCTGCATCCAAGGCTGCCCTGGAGAGTCACGTTTCCAACAAGCCCTTCCCTGTTGGTGAGCACGAGGTCAAGCATGGCACCTCTCCTTGTCGGCTCCTCTATTACTTGCCGAAGGAAGTTGTCTTCCACACAATCGAGGAACCTCCTGGATTGCTTGTGCCGGGCCGTACCATCCTTCCAACAGATGTCAGGGTGGTTGAAGTCACCCATGAGATGGTGAGATAGTGAGATGTGCATGCTATCAATTCTTCCATCTTCCTGTGAAAACTGTCATATTTATTGCTAAAATACAAGCTTCCACTTCAAGCAGTATGATGTATTTCTAGGAGAGTCAAAACTACTTGTTTGGTTTAGATGTATCCCAAAACGTGGGATTGAAACCTCTTGGAACATTTCATAGCTTCTGAATGTATTTTGGAGTGCCTCATGGTAACAATTGAGGGGATGGGTACTGTTGTTACTCCAAGCCAAATGGTGCCAAGACCAAGAAAATTGTTTCTCTTAGTATGTCCTCTTTGCTAGCAATGATGGTGTTTGTTTGCTCAGAAACAAACTAGTAAGTAAGCCTAAATGAAGCCTTGGGTGACATGGTTTAGTGGGAGGTGTCCCTGCCCATGGCAGGGGGGTTGGAACTAGATGATCTTAAGGTCCTTTCCAACCTTAACTATTCTATGATTCTAAGTCTTTGGTTGATCTGGAACAAAACACAGCAGGTGTTAGTGACATAGTCAGAATCTGTGAAGGCTTCTCCTGAGAAGTCATAAAGTTCCTATAGTTTGGAACAGGATTTTTGTGCTGTCAGTTTACAGGACAGACCACTTGCCTCCTGTCCCACCCCCACACACTCCCCCATCTTGAAAAAAAAAAAAGGGGTATAGGTTGTCCTCTCAATGGGGAAACAATGCATAGCTATTCAGTTATTGACTATGCTCTGTGAACCGTGGGAGGTTGGAAGGAGACCATTCCAAAAATAGGAAGGTGAAAGGAAGTGAGTAACATGACAGAAGTTGGTAAAGACCCCTCCAGGTCACAAGCCTTGGTGCATGCTGAACCTGTCAGTTTGAGTTACTGTGATGTGTGCTACGCACCCGAACTAGCTTGACTACTTCAGAATAAGAGAATGTTAAAAGATATTGTGAAGTTGTGTGCATGTTTTTTTCTCTCTAGCCTTTGGATAACTCTGAGAAGATAGGATTGTGGCCTTGCAGATTGTATCTTAATGCTGTTTGGAAAAATAATAAAAACTCAACTGTCAGTTTGCCCTGATGTTGAAGGACTTGCCAGTTGTTTGTATTGTCTTGGTATGGCTCCAGAACGAAATACCAGTCTGTATCAAGTGCAGACTGTTTATGGTAGAAGTTTGTTGAGGCTTCATTTTTATCATGAAACTGCTTCTCAAAGTGTAACTTGCAAAATGCTTTCCAAACACTTAATATATCAGATCTACAGCTCATGCCTAGCATATGGCCTTGTTAAGTGCTTTTAGCATGGCTGAATGAGTAAGAGGAGGTTCCAGAGCATTTGTAGCAGATTTATTTATAGCTCATTTATTTCATGAGCTACATAGGTGCTCTTAATAAAATTAAAAGCAATAATTTAATGTATTTTTTGTTGAAGTGCTATGTTCTTTTGTACTTTCTATTCTGGTTAGACCTTCCTACCTTGCCATTTTTTTTGAACAACCCAAATGTATACCTTGAAAAAGCTATTTCAGTGACTATTTACTAAGAAAGCCAGTTCAAGATGTACAAAACAACCTAGAAAATGGTACACCTTTTGAAACTGGCAACTAGGAATGCAGCAATATTTGTGGCTCATCGTTCATTCGTAAGTATGGATTAGAACATTTTAAATATAACTTTCTTATACTTGCTATTTCTAGACAGTGACATTCCTTTGACCAACAGGTAATTCTCTTCATAGGAAACTGACTAAATTCAGTTTCAAAGAATATTTTTGAACTTGCTAAAGACTTTACTGTGATGAGACAGCTGAAGTATGATTAGTGCATAATATAACGTCATCTTAAATAATAAGATATTAAAACACTGTATACTCTATACTTAGCGTTATTTAGGGTGCTAAGCAAAATCATGGTAGAAGGTCATGGCACACTAAAGACTACGATTTTAAATTCAGTTTTTTGCTGTTAGTGGATTTGATTCTAGGAACAGACAGAGTAAAGCTTACTGAATTTACTTTGTACTACAGAAGAATAGTTCTGTGCTTTACAGAAATGCAGTACATAACTGTTTCATACAATATGTGCTGAATGAGTCATCTAGAGCTCCAGTGCACCTGCATTTGTTACTTACAAATAGGGGAGAACTGATTTGGGGATCTAATATCAGGGGCAGTCTCAGTTGTGGTAGAAAGATAGGGTCCTGAGGGGACTGAGAAGGGCACATAGCACAGTGCAGACCCTGGACATCAGAAGAGCAGATTTTGTCTTATTCAGAGAACTGGTAGGTGTGATGCCATAGGAGGCAATTTTGAAGAGTTAAGGAGTTGAGAAAAGCTGCCGTGGTTAAGGACAACCTCCTTCTAGTACCCCTGGCAAGACAGAGCTCCTGGCAAGAGTGCAAGCTGAGGGCTGACAGCTGGGGAACAACTCTGCAAAGAATGGGGGCAGGCCCTGGAAGACAGCAACCAGAGCATAAACCAGCAGTGTGCCCATGGCAAAAGGACCAGCGATGATGGCTTTATACTACAGACAGTAGTTGAGGAAAATGACTCTCACCTTGTGTTCAGTGCTTTGTTAAATGCATGTAAACACTGCTGCTGGGTTTTGGCCCCATTCTCCCTCACCCCAAGAAAAACGCAGATGAAAAGCAGCATGTTTAGCAGTGGAACATAAAGATGGTCAAGGGTTGGAGCACTTCTAGAGAGGAGGCCAGATAAGCTGGACTTACTCAGCCTGGAGAGGGGTGCCTTCTGGGAGGGCAGGATTCAACAGCAGACCCCCAGGAACTGTGAGGGGTTTGTCAAGAAAGTAGAGCCAGAATACTGACAGTGGTGGATTGCAGGGGGTTGAGAAACAGGTTGAAACAGGATGGAGGAAGAAACTTTTTCTCCCACAAGGATAGACGAGCAGTGGAGCAGGGGCCCAGTGAAGCTGTGGAACCTGGTCTGACCATATAGCTGACCCTGTTTTGAGGAGGGCCTGCTGAGGTCTCATCTGACCTCTAACCTGAGTTATTGTGTGGTGTTCTGATCACCGTGGAAGCAGTGACAGACTGGCCCACTGTATTTTGTGGATCCTATAAGCTAAAATTTCCTCAAATATGTTTCTTCCTAGATTGAGAATTACAAGAAGTTACCACTTGACATTTGTACGCCTTTTGAGCACTATGTGCACAGCAGCAATCTATTGAAAGAAGCTGTGACTTGCTCTTTAACTAACAGTTGTTAGATAGACCTCAGGTATCTATAAATGATACTGATACGGAAGTAACATCACAAGGAAGGGAATTCAGAATTAAACTCTCAGTGTGCCCTGCATATCGGATGGCAAAAACTAAGGAAAACTCTGGTTGTCTGTAGGAGTAATTTACTTGAAAAAGTATTGTACATACCGTACAACTGAACAGTTGAGTTTTGGGTATTTTTCCCCAGCAAGAGAATTCCTTATCAGACACAAGATAGTCTTTTCTGTGGGAAGGCATAATTGCATTCAGGAGTCAGAGATAATCCTCCAAATTAATCTTTGATGGGAGCCACATAATGTTTGAGAAAATAAACAGGCTAGAGAAATAATATACTTCTGACAAATCTTCTATTACCCATAATAAAAATGTTTTGATTATAACCTCCTGTCTGCAATATGAATCTCTGGATAGTCTCACTCCCCTTCTCCTGCCATCCCTTCTCTTTCCCTGTTTTATTATGTCAGACTGTAAAGTGCATTCTTCTCCCCAGGTAATATCGGATAGCCAGGAAACAGCCATAGATCTGCTTTCACAGTAGGTAGTCTTTGGAAGTTTATAGACTTGCTCCCTGTATGTTTCCTCTGTGGTCGTGGGAAAGGTTCCACACTCCTTGGTGAAAAAAATATGCCAGTATAAAGTAAAGCTGGAAAAGTAAGGGGTTGATTTTTCTATTCTGACAACACAGCACAATTACATCTTCTTTTCTGAAAACGCATGCCAGCCTCTTTTTGCTTTTCAAACCTTTTCTCTCAGCTTCATATAGATTTTGAGCCATGGGCCCACCACATTATCCTGTTCTAATGAGGGCCAGACTGTAGTATTGAAGCTGCTCTGCACAGCTGTACCTAATTGGATAACGTTTATGATGCATTCATCTCTTTGCACCCTCCCATGCCCTGCTGCCCCTTGGTGATACGTTTTGGGTTGTTTGGGGATTTTGTTGTGTTGGCTTGGTTCCCCCTAACCTTCCCCCCACCCCCTCTTTAACAGCTCTTTTTGAAGCTTTAGCAGTGATGCAACATAATAAGGGAAATAAAAACTAGAGGCATTTTTTCCCCCAGTTAGTAAAAATTGATAAGTTGAATAGATGGATAGATTATATAAAACATTGCTAGGTAAACTCATCCTCCAGTGCAATCATGCTTACCCTGACTGTTAAAAGGTAAAAAAATAACACAGCAGTTTCTTCTGTAAGACAAAAGTTCTTTCGGACACAGCACAGAAATGGCAAAACCATACTTGACTCTTGCAGATTCTGTACCTCTAGAAATAAAATACTTAATTGATCCAAATTACAAACCACTACATTTCTACTTCTGAAAATGCCTTTTAAGAGTTATGTGCTTTCATCTGTTCTTTCAGCTCTTACTGCAATTACACAAAAGAATAAAATTACTCAATTTGCATTACTGATGACTTTACTGGGAAAAAATATTTTGATGCTTCTTCTAATAAGCAGACAAGCTGTGAGAAGTTCAGAGCATGGTAGTAAGAATAATAAAGGCAGAACCTATGAGGAAAGGATGAAAAAATTGTGTTTTTCATGCTGTAAACATGTCTGTTAGTAAGTTTGTGTGTGTTGGTGGTTTTTTAATCCACTCACTTTTCTTGCACATTCTCCTAGAGTTATTAAGCCTTTTCCATTGCGAAAGCAAGCAAGAATTGGAATAAATATTAGTTCTTAACTGTCATTATATGTGCAATGAAATCTATCACTGGTGGTCTTGATTGGAATAAATAGATGTGTATTAATGCTCCCTGCTTTCAGGCTAACTTTAAAGGACTTCTGAATATGCTTTCTAGCCTTATCCTCATGATTACGCAAACACAGAAGCTGAAGTACCTGAACAGAATGCAGGTCCATTTAACCGAGGACTGACTAATATGCAATGACTCTTCTAGGTTTATTTTGTACGTAATACTGTTTCTTCCTTAGCAACATCTCTTTTCCAGCCTTACAATTTCTAAGCAGCTAAAACACATAAGAAAACATGACTTCTTTTTCTTTTTTTAAATACAGAAATTGCCTGTTTTTCAGGACTTAACCCTGACTTTTTTGTGTATGCTATTATGTTACCAGTGAGATTTTTGTCTAGCAAAGATTGCAAGATGTTGTAACTTCTGTTTATGCAGCTTTTTTGATTGGTGTTTGGTTTTCACCTCAATGTAGGTAACAACTGTAAGTTTTATGTTAGTAAGAAAGAACTTCAAGCCTTTCAGTGGGAGTTTTGTTTCTTACTGAGAAGTATCTGATACCATATCTAGTTATCCTCTTAGTGGTTTTTGAAGCTCTTCTCAAGAAACAGAAGTTTCTGTGGTAATATATGTAGGAGGATATAATGAAAGAGAGAGCTGAAGCATTTGAAACATTTGTTCAAATGAAAAATGAGATTACTCAGCATAAATAAAAGTACAAGCAGTATTTTTACCTGCGTAGTTAAGAAGATACATGTTCTTTATATAAATATGTACACTTTCCTTAGATTACTCTTATTGAGAGATTTGAATTGGATAATAGATTGTACTGTCCTTAAGATATATTAGTGCATAACATTTTGCTGAACTTCCTTCATTACTGCAAATGCTGAGAATTTTGTGAGGGAGAGATGAGGACTTACTTATCAGGCAGTTTGATAATTGCCTCTGCCCTCCTTTCCCCAGATAGTTTTAAACTGGGAAAGAATTTAAATTTGAGGTGAAGGTTTTATATGCATAGATTTTATTTCAATTAAATTAAAATTGTATTAAGAATGTAAAGATGCTATTACAAGATAGGTCATTAGGAGTTTTATGAGAAGCTAGACATTGGGCCACATTCTGTTTTAGTAATTCGACTTAAAGACAAAACACAAAATGTTAATGAAAACCAGAGGAGAAGAAAACAAAACTTTTGAAAAGAGAAAATGTTAGTAGACTTAAGAGTATTCTGTCTTACACAGGTAAGAAAATTGACGTAATAAGCCTCTCATTTTGTTCTTGGTAGGGACCTGATCTTTTACATGTTCCTGTCCTTATCCCAAGATGCTTTTTGAGTAATGAGCTAAAATTAGTAATGGAAAAGAGAGTATAAGAAAGTATAAGTAAGGGTAGGGGGAGGTGATCTCTGTTTTATTTGAAGCTGAAGTATATTTGCAAACAGTGTTGTGGGATTCTGTGGGGTGGGTTTCTAAATAAATTCAGTTAACTCATTAGTCTGTATACTATTGATGATTTATCAGTTGATCATAAAATGAGGTGGCTGTTGAAAGGCATATGTGTACTGTGTGTTGGCTCTTGGCAGGAAGAATAGCTAATTGTAAAATGCCAATGAATTTCTGAACAATAAAGCTTCTTTATGTGCTTTATCACTTTCATTGATCAAAAAAGAAAGAGAACTGGCACATGCTTTTGCATAGGCTGCTTTCTATGGAGTCCTTCCTGTGCCTAGTAAAACTTTGTGTGATGACATTCTTTCCATCTATAGATTTTCCAGTTTATCTTTGTTAGTAAAAGATGAGCCGCCTCCATGATGTACCTGAAAAATTTAATTTTTCCGAATGTCTTAGACACTGAGTAACTTTCTAAGTCCTTAACCTTTTCTTCTCAAAAGTTTTCACTGAGACTTAGTCAAAAGCATTTCTTTTTTTTTTATGTTCTATAACACTGAAAACAGTTGTTCCCTTTCTTTTATGTGAAGTAAAATGTAAGCAAGCTTTCCCTCTCTTGACTACTACCATCCTTTTTCCTTTGGGGTGGGAAACAGCTAGATTTGTTTTTATTGACAAGATACTAGTAGTGCTTACGGCATCTCTGATGCATTTGTCTTGAAGCATTAGAAAAATTGTTTTGCCCCTTAGGTGATCTGGGCTTAATTCAGGAAATAAATGCTCTCTGGTAACAATTCTATATCCTTATTAGTTTGCGTGAGTCGAATGGAACAGAAGAAGATGAATGATACCTGTACTGAGGGAGATTAGAACAATCTGTCTTGCAGGAAAGAAGCCAGTTTGGTTGATATTAGCTGAGAGATTGTGTACAATGCCTGACCACTGTAAAGAAGTAAATGCAGTGGTTTATGAAGACCAGATTTTAATAGCTATTTCTAACGTGCAAGAACTACCAGCAAAAGATGCAAACCAGACTGATTACTCCACCAGTAATGAGACAAATGTAAATCGAATCTGTTCAGTGGAATCAATTCTATCAGTCTTTCTGCTGGAGAATATGTGTGAGTAGTATGTATCATTGTGAATGCAGCTTGCTTAGGTAAAACTTTTGTCTTGCTTGGAAGTGCACCTACGGCTAATCCTTACATGTGTAGATGTAGTTTGCTGGGGGGATTTAACTTACCTCAAAGAAAAAAAATGCCTTCAGAAGCTGCCTCCTTTCATGCTATGACTTTTCTATAGTTCCTTCCTTCTTAGTAGAGCAAATCTACCATTTTAGTTTTCTGCTGTTAAGTCCACTGAACTAAAATCTGGCCTTTTACTTGTTTTCTATGAAATACTATTTCTTGAATGCTAAATTAAAAAAAAAAAAAAAAAGGAGGAAGGGAAAGGAGCCTGTGTAGAGAAGAACTCATAAGAGCCCAGAAAGAGATCTTAAAGAGAGTAAAAAGGTATTTTAATTCCATGAGAAAAGTTATGTAAAGAGAGCCACAGTAATCTTGCAAGTCAGAATCTGAAATGGAAAGGAAGAATCATCATATTTGCAGGTTTTGTTGGTATTATAAAATCCTTTCATACTGCAGTGTTTTACAGCCAGTTCTTCTGGTCATTGTGATTCAATGTTCTGAGTATTTCTTTTCTAAAAACAGGTTTATGAGGCACACAAGGCACATATCTAGAGGCATTATTGGGGGACAGAAATAACGAATAGTACTTATGCAGTTATTAGTCAGATCTCAAAATTACTTGATACTGGAATGTCAGCTCTTCATCTTACATGGCCTGATCTATTTTACTGTTCCTACAGCTTGGATACCAGTTTTTTACATCACTGACTATCAAATGACATGGTTGGTATGTCTTTATAGAGCTTGTATAAAAATCCTGAGAATTTTAAACACTGGTAATAGTACCTTAAAACTTTTCTTACTCTGTTGTTAAGATTATTAAATGCAGATCTTCACTCTGCTTCATGTAGGTTGCTCAAAGGCCACATGGCAGAAGCATGGAAAAGCAAGTCTGCTGCCAAGAAATCTTACTTTCGTATTACAGTGCATTGGGTTGAGCATCTCCTTTGCACAGCTTAAAATGTAAAATGGATTTAGGTGGTTTTGGCATTATTTTCCTTTTAAATGGCATGTAATTCCAGTAACTTATTGAAAACAGGAATATAAAGGGTTTTTATGGTTTTTCAGTGCAGTTTACCTCCAGGCTTGTAGCAGATACTGTGTGATCCCTTCCTTTCAGTGATAGCTCTTAGCCTGTAAATATTTTGTAATGTGTCTTTGCAGTTGGAAGCATTAAAAATTGAGGTTTTGTTTTAGGGAGTGTAGTTTCTTGCAGTTCTAATAATTTTAATTGCTCTGTGTACTTGATGTAAAAAATATTTGGAAACAAGCTTTGAAGCAGCAGGATAAAACATTTAAGTCTGATTTATTTTAACTGTTTAATCTAGAGGCCCATTATGTGACACTTCTGTGTACATATTGGTCATAGAACCAAGCAGGCACTTGTAATTATTACAAGTTATCATCTCTGTATTGCACTCTGGTGGCTTACAAGGGAGGTGTAAACGTAGGTATCACTATTCTACTTTCCATTTATTTTTGCTAAACCACCATTTCCAACAGCTTCTGGTTTTGCACATAGATTAGGAAGGATGACATCGAGGACAAGTCACATAAGCCTTTAATCTTTCATCACTTATGAAATGCCAGGTACATTCTACTGCAAGGTGTTTGTTACTTAGCTATATTACCTGCGCACCAACTTTTGTATGTGTTTTGTAAGTGATTTGCAGTTTTGTGTGTGTGACTGACATATTTTAAAAATTAAGCCTTCTTTTCATTGTGCCTCTGAGTACTCAGAAGTCACTAGTTGTTCAAGAGTCTGATCCCTAAAAAACTGTAAGTGAAAATAAACTTATATTACAGGTACAGTAGCCATGACCTGTTCACAAATGTGCAAAAGATTAACCTGTGACAAAACTGGAGGTTCTTTTAACATGAGTCTAAGGATTTGCCATCAGATTAATTTAAATACAGGATGGTCTGGGTTGGAAAGGACCTAAAGATCATCAATTTCCAACCGCTAGACTGGGGGTCTCCCCCTAGGCTACGTTGCTGCAAGCCGCTTCCAGCCTGGCCTTGAACACTGCCAGGGATAGGGCAACCACAGCTTCTCTGGGCAACCCGTGCCAGCCCCTCACCACTCTCACAGTAAAGAACTTCTTCCTTATATCTAACGTGAACTTCCCCTGTTTAAGTTTAAATCCATTATCCCTTGTCCTGTCACTGCAGTCCCTGATGAAGAGACCCTCTCTGGTGTCCTTGTAGGCCCCCTTCAGATATTGGAAGGCTGCTATGAGGTCTCTTGATGTTTCTCTTAGATTTAGTGAGTTTCAGAACTTAAGCAGAGATGATGTATGTTTATCTGACTGGTAGTTCCTTCTGAGATAAATTAATTCCTTTTCTGTCTGAATATCTGTTTACCAGGCTGTCAGCATAATTGTCTTAATGATAGTAACATGAAATACAGTTCTCTAAATAGGTTTACCGCTACAACTACTCTCAAGCTAGTTTTTTTCTCTTGTCCACCAGTTCAGAGGGGTTGGAGAAAACAGCATTATCTGCCTGGAGAGCCATTAAATATACTAGGTTAAAAATAGAGGCTTTATCCGGAGGTGATTACTATGTCTTCCAGTTCCCAGATACATCTTGACCTGCACAAAAAGAAATTGTATTTAATACACATGGACAGTGAAGAGAGAGCATTTTGCTCTGCTTTTCATTTTTGTTGAGCCTTTGTACACCACCTTGCATCCCACTTGTTTTGCTTTGTTCCTTACCTTAATAGAAAACCAAAGTAGCATCTGTTCCTTCCTACAGCATCTGAACATGAAACAAAAAGGTAGAAAGAAAGAGAGAAAATAAGCTAAAAGTACTAGAAATTTCCAGTCTGTCTACCAGTGCTGATGTGGCTTGTAATCCAGAGAGGACTGTTCATTTTTTTTGCAAGTTACCGAAGTTGATTAAATTATTTCAGATGAGAATTTTCTCCCACTGGATGTTAATCAATGAAATGATGGTATAAATGCTCTTTTCTGTGGTTTGACATCATTGTGACAGCCTGAAGATTAATCAATAGAAATGATAAGGATAGTTACCACTGACTAGTTTATTAGCATTATCAGTTTCGCAGTAACTGACCTTTTCCCTCTCCATCTCACCTCTCTTCATCTGTCATGTTTCATTTTGTCAGATTGATTTCCTTTTACTATAGCAGTTCCTGTGTGTCAGACTTCAAATGCTAATCAGCCCTTACGGTTTCTCATACAGTCCTGAGAAACTACTAACTGTATTTAAAGAAAAATGGGAAAGTTATTTCTGATTGGGTCCTCCTGAAAATGTTATAAAATAGAAAATGTTACTTGCTGCTAGTACCCTTTTTATTTTGAAAAACTAAATGTAGTTTAAAATTATGCAATCAGTATTTATTACCAGTAAAGAAGTTGCTTCTGTTCATTATAGAATTAAAATCACAGAAATTCACATTGGTTTGATTAGGGTTTTTTAGAATACTATATTAAGTGTACTTTTATATGTGTCTTGAATACATGGTCTCATTGTAGATGTATTTTCTTAGTAACAGAAAAGTATTCTCGGATGTGTACCCGTGCATCCACATCACAGCTTCAGCTTTTTGATGCCACACACAGCAACCTGGCTGGGAAAACTACAGCATCACCCTTCCTCCCATGGTAAATGTGCAGTTGTGACCCTTTATCTGTAATTTTTATGCAAGCACAGTCATGTAAACAGTCCCTAGCTTTTATGAGTATGTAGACCAGAGGCTTATGTACTTGAAATAAATTTATTCCCTAAAACATGGCAGAAAATGAATTCATTCCCTAAAACATGGCACTTGGATGATGAACTTTTGTTCACCTGATACGTATGATGTGCATCTGTGGCTTGTCTCCTCAATAATATGCTTGTCCTATCAGTGAGATTATTCTAAATAAACTACAGCACGTCTCTGCTAAGTTTGGATGATGCACATTTGTGTTCTCTTATCACCTAGAAAGTCCTGTGTACGAAGTTACTGTTTGCAGTCAGATGTATGCTGTTCTTAATTCTTGCTTCTGATACGCCATAATGGGAAGTCATCTTAATTGTCATTGCAAAGTCCCAAAGGAGCAGGACTTGGCCTTTGTCATAAAATCTGCATGTTAACAGGTCAAAGTGTCCTCCACCCTTTCGATATACCAGTCTGGCTGCCATTTTCAACGGAACACATGTGGAGGCAAGTAAGACACAATTACTAAGAAATTAACAGTTGAAAATGGGATATTGATTTGAACTACAGTCAAACATCATCTGGTTTTCTATCTTTCATCTAATTTGGAATAATCTTTTGTGGTGGACTCTTGAGTCCTTCTCTGTATAGATCTGCTTTCAAATCCTGACTTGCTTTAGGTTAATGTAGTCTTAATATAATAGTTTCACCTTATGATCTACCAATAATTGTTGTGTAAAGTCAGCATATCCGAGTACTCTGGTCATTCAAAATGATTGGAACTCAAGATGTTCAATTCAGATTGGGATGTTAAGTGGGTAAGAACAAGGATATTGCCTCTGAATTTTTATAAATTCTGAAAGATTGAGGTTTGTAGGAGTTGCTTGACTCCCCATGTAGGTGCTTAATTTTGCAACTTAAGAGCATCCAAAATCCATTAAAATGCAGATACTCTTCTAGCATCAAACATGGCTTATAAACCTATTTAGCTGATCAGATGTTAGGTCTGGACATTTTAAATCTGTCTTTGATGACACAGGGTAGATAGGTGCCCTGCCTTATGTCTGCTTAGTCATAGTCTGCCAGAGGTGTGTTCTCTACTGCACTGAAGAGACACCTTGATGGAGCCAACACATGGAACGTGATGGCAATATTGACCCACGTCACTCAGCAGCACAGTGACTCTCAGAAGAGAGCTCAGGCATACTCCAAACTCCTTTTCCTACAATTATTCCAGTAAGTTTAAGTCGTGTGTTGAAACATCATGTTCTGGGACGACTTTGGCCATAATGGTTGCTCAGTTTTCTCTTTTTCTTAAGGAAAGCTTGAAATCCGGTAAAGTCAGTATGGAATTGCCTTCGAAAATTTTAAGTAAATGTCTTTGTTATGCAGATTCCCCTTGCAGTCCTACTGCTACAGCACTACAGTCTTTTGTTTTGGCAAGATGAAACTATGCCAAGTGACAAAACTGATCTTGGAAATGGAAGGCAAGAATTAAGATCTTTCCAGAACTAAAGAGAACAGAACAGAGGTAATTTCTGATGTTAGGGAGAAGTATTTCTGGGTTTGGCATAAGATTGCATAGGTTCAGAGATACTTTGGAGCACATTTAGTGATATTTGTATGTTGTTATTAGATTTTCTCCGTATAACCTATGTATAAATAAAATTAAAATTAAAAACAAAAGTCTGCAGCAATACTGTAGATTACTTAGCATTGTGGTGCTTTCTTGGTGCTACATTGTAAGTTTATGGACAAAATACATCTTGTATAGTAAACTGATCATTGTAACATCATGCAACTTCAGAAACGGCAAGAATGACTCTTAGCTAAATGTCTCTAGATACACTTTTTACTGCCTTCTGTGAATCTGAAACCTTTTCATCTTGGCTATGCTGTGTTTCCCTATATACACATAAAATGCTTATCTCTAAGATTAATCAGTCTAAAGCTTCCCTCCAACACATCTTTTTTAATAAATACAGTATTGTGTTTCATCTAGGTAAGATTTTGCAACCACATTGCAGAATTTTGCTATGAGGAAAGGAATAATGAGCATTTTTCTCTGTGTGCATGTGTGTGCGTCCCTTATTTTTGAGTTACCATGTAGAAAGTTGAAGGTTGTTTAACTGGAAGAAAAAAACAAGATCCTTCAGGTTAGAAAAGAGTATGAAAAATTGATTAGGTTATCTGGTTGCTGTTTATAATATACATAAGATGTTGTTTTCATTCATATTAAGTTACTTATATAAACTACTTGTAGATGTACATGTAAGTATCCTTGGGCTTCTGAAATTTGATATGAGAGGCTCATACAGAAAGCAGTTTGTTTGACATCAGTGTCTGTGACTTAGTAATAATACCTTTTTCTTTTAGTACTTGGGTTTTAAAGAGCTGTAAAAGTATAGTTTATCTGAGGGGAATTTCTGTTTGTTTTTTTTTTTTCTTTTGTTGTTGTTTTTAAAAATATCAGATTAGGATCCTTTAGTTTTCTTTTGTAGATTTAAACTTACAGTTTATTCCATGCTTCTTTTTACACTCTATGCACATCAAACTATCTGGTTTACTTCTTCTCCATTAAGTTTTCTTTCAGCAAGACCTATATTTCATCAGCACATCCTTGTCCCACTTCCTCCCCATGTACTTCTTCAAATTGAAGCTCATTTAGGGTAATACTATGCCTCTTGCAAGGTAGGCTCCTTATTTGTGCTGACAGGCAAACAAAAGATCCCGTAATACTTTTCACACATGTGCGAACTACATACATAATCCAATTGAACAGGAAAATAGAGGTCATTAAATTGATATTACATGTCATTATTTTATCTTGTCACGTCAACCCTCAGCAATTTACCAGGTTTAGGATATTGGGGGCCACAATGGGGCTAATTTACTTTAGAAATGGGGCTTGTTTACTTTAGAATTTCCAAGTGTCTCATAGGTGACAAAATAAAATCTAATTATTTTGATATTTTATTAACTGGCTTGTCAGCCATTATGTAATTACTTCATCTGAAAACATAGATCTGAAAATTATGGATATCAAGAAGGTAGAGCCTGTTGATATTTTTTTTTCTTTTTGTGAGAACAACTATTGCAATATAAGTCTTGAGAGTGAAACAGATGAAAAAGTATTGTGAGACTACAGTGAATGTTGTTTTTCCTGTTGTGTACAATTACAAGTAATTAGATCTGTCCTTTTTTTATTATGCTGTCTAAAAAATTAATTCTGCCTATCTAGGTACTGAATGAGCTTGTAAATAAGATAGCAAGATCAACATAGTCTGAAGAAATAATTAGTAACAATTTAACAGAAATTGTTCTGTTCAGGCTAAATCAGTAATAACGGAGATGAATAAATGGGTGGAAACCTTAAGTAATTACAAATCCTTTAAATTATTCTTGAATTAGAAAGCAGGAAAAAAAGAACAGATTTAATTACTTTTATAGATGCATGAGAAGAGAACTTTATGAATTTGCTCTTTGTTCTTTCTTTTCTAGAATATCCATTTTTTAGGCAGCTGGTATTCTGTTTCCACTGCCTTGTTGGACTTCATATGCAGATCGACTAGTGAGGCTAGACATACCAACTCAGGTACCCTGTTTTTTTCCCCCAGAATAAGTTACAAACATTAATGGGAAGAAATAGACTTCTTATTGTGTTAACTAACTTCTGTACTTTGGTTTCAGACTACTCATTTTTAGCACAATTCTTTTTTTTTGCATCACTCTAAGGAGGAAAGACCATTGTTCTTTTTGGTGTTCTATAGAAAGGAGCTTCTAAGAAATACCAAATCTGCCTTTACTTAATGGAAATGTACCAGTATGTTTAGATGAGGCATGTAATTAAAAAAAAAATAAAAATCTAATAGTCTGTTATTTATTGTGATGCACCATAGAAAGTTCTACATTGATGTGTGACTATACAGTCTAGATTGTACTTTTTAAATAATTGTTTTCAAGTCTAGTTACAGAAGTATTTTTTCATGGATTTTTGATATGTATTCCAGTATCTCCAAAAGATATCATATCTTCACAGCATTTTTTGTAAACTATGGTGTTTCGAAAGAGTCCTCAAAGGGCAAAGAAATGTGAAGATTGACTGTAACATTATCAGCTAAATTAAAATGAAACAAAATAAATTGGAAAGCAGCTAGATGGTACTCTTTGAATCACCATGGAAATGCAGAGGTAGGAGAACCTTAACCTAGGGAGTGCTACTGAGACTTGGGGAGCTCTCAAAACCTAACACTGGTATTTTGGTTTTCTTGATCTTGTAAAACAGCGTTAGAATGATTCTTTATTAAGGCATTTGCTAATTGACTTAAATGCTTTCTTGGTATAAACTATTCTGAGTTATTACTGAAAAAGACCATTTTCAATCAAAAGCTATGAATAGCTGAAGTAAAAGAACAAAAAACCACAACTTTCTCAGTTAGCCTTTTGGATTTATAGGCTAATGAGAGCTTGATACAGTCTTTAAAATAAATGGATAACTTAATTTTGTTTAACCTCTCTCCCTTCTTTAGCTGTAAAGGCAACTACTGTTGCAGAACCAGATGGGAAAGAGACAAGCAGCTGTGCAGATTGCTTAGACACAGGAATTTTCCAAATATTTGGGGACATTTTTTGGACTTGCTGCTGTAGGTTTAATAGCTGGGTATGAAGTTAATTTCCTAACAAAAAATATAAATACATTACATTTATACTTCTATACTGCTGAATCTTCATTTTGCATTGTAACAGGTAGGTACTTTTGAGTAACTGCTCAGAGGTTGATCACATGACGAAGTGACTGATTTTTGTCTGCTTCCATATGTATTTTGGTTATGTCTGTGCTGTGGACTTCCATAAAAGCAGAGACATGAGCTGACAATAAAATTATGCAGCTGAATTACCAAAAGTTTAGTGTAAAATAAAAGTTGTGTGTGGAATATAAGGGATTGCTTAAAAGCCATGCTGTATTCCTGTCTGTATTGTGATTTTTAATGAACTGTTAATGAGGAACAAGCCCATCACCTGGGTTTTTTAATATGTCAGTGAATAATTTGACATATTCTGAAATCTGTTCACTTAAAATTTGAATCAGGAAACTCGCCCAGAGGGAAAAACCTGGCTGATAAAGATGTATTGCATGGGGAAGAATTTGTCTTACAGGACTTAAGTTTGGTAGCATGTTTTTCTTGTACTATAATATGATTAGATGGAATGTAGGAAATATTTGTGGCTTGTGTACGTAAATGCATCTTACTCGTTTTGCTTTTTTTGTGGACTCAGATGCATTTGGAACTAAACTTATCTTGATTGCTACATGTTGCATGTGGCTGGATTGATATATGAATGCATGCATGCTACACAGGTTGGATAATCCCATTTTGTTGGGTATGTTCAAAACTCACTTGAAGCAATTTTTTTTCATACCCTTGAGTGGAGAGTTGAGCAAGAAGGCAACCAGAAAATAAATGCTTCTGAGAAAATTAAGACTTGTTCTTCTTTGATTAGAGATTGTAGAAGGATACACAAGTTCTAGACAGTCAAGGTCAACCAAAACTAACTGCTGATATGCTGAATGTTCTAAATAATTTTTTTTTTTTTAACAGAGCAATAAAAAAGAAAATTAAGACTTGTTCTTCTTTGATTAGAGATTGTAGAAGGATACACAAGTTCTAGACAGTCAAGGTCAACCAAAACTAACTGCTGATATGCTGAATGTTCTAAATAATTTTATTTTTTTTTTAACAGAGCAATAAAAAAGAAGAACCCAGGAGCTTTGCTGCCAACAGCTTCTTCAAGCTTTATATCTGCCTTACGATATTTGTATGGGCTATGGGACACTGTTGAAAAGGATAAAACTATATGTGTGTAAGTCAGTCTGGTTCACACACGGGACCAAGCTGAATATTTCAGATAACCTGTTCAGATAACCTGATAAACCTCTGTTTAGAATGTCTGCAAGAAAACTTGCAATAGATTTCCTCACCTCGATTTTGACAAAGTCGTATTATTTTTCTTCTCTGTTACGATCAGATACTTTCCCAGTCAAAGAGTACTCACTCTACTTCCATGGCCTTTCCTCCAGATAAGACTGTTAATTTCTGCTCTCCTGTTTCAAAATACATGAATTATAAGGTTATAAATACAGCTAAGGTAAGTACTGTGTATTTGGGAGAAATGGCAGTTAGTGATTTCCTTCAGTATTCTACTCCAACGCTGCTGTTTTGGCAAGGGGTAGGGATGATAAGAGCAGACAGGAATACAGACAGAAATCATACCCTTACACCATCCTGACCAAACACGGTCGTCAACTGATCATCTTGCCACAGTGCCCTGCTAAGATGGAAAAAAAGAAAGGTGAGACATAGAAGGTGGTGTCTTGCCTCACAGTTGTCAGTGGCAGATCTCATTAAGTGGTGGGTATTGAGGATTATGGGGATGCATTTATGTCAGTTTTGATTCGTAGTGAAGGAGACATGCTAAGAGAGTGTTAGCTTTAAGTGAAGACAGCATTGGGCCATGGCTTATCACCTTCACAAGTCATCTTAGTTAGCTTGATTTTCCTGTCTGCCACTGACACAAACATACTAAAACAAAATCAAAATTTGTTTCATTTCTTGGTCTGAGCCACCAGATCTAAGAAATTAATTGAAAATGATGGTAGGTTAATTACACAAGCTGAGATACCTCCTGATGCATACAGGTGCAAATATATTTAGGTGATGCAGCAATATGTATCTCTGAACATTTCCTAAACCCCACTAAATACATAAAGCACACGGAATAAAACCAGGTGAATCTTGGAAATCAGAGGGTTGAAAAGGAGATTAGTACATACAATGCAGAAGGAAATCATAGAATTTAGGGTTTGTTGATGTTTTAAGTGAGGTCATTTTTATTACAGAAAGAGTGAGCGTATCTTAATGCAAACCCCATAGCAAGAGTATGTAGGATGTTTAATGAGGGTCAACCTCTATAGTTTGAAGGGGGCAATGTGTATCCTACTGATTTCCAAATATGGAAAATTATCTTCGTGACTTCAGAGCCACTAGGGCAACTTCAGCAAAGGCTTGTGAAAATGTTTTGGAGAAAAGAAGCTATGGAGCCAAATGGCCAATAAAATAAAATATGCTAAGCTAACTCTGTCTTTTCCAGGAAAATCATTTCTCTTTCCGAAAGAAATGTGGCAGATCTACTACAAACTCATGAAAGCAGTTATTGTGGCATCATATGAATATTAAGTTAGCATGAGAGAAATGGAAATTAGTAGACATGTAAACACTGGAGCGAAGAGAAGATGTCAGAGGTTTGTGTTCAGACAGGAAGGCTTGGCTTTAGCAGGGTTTGGTCTGGATCTGCTTTGGTCTGTATTTGAAATTGAGTAGGTTATACTAATGAAATCTGTGGGTGGCAGACTTGATTGGTGTCATCAGCAGAGAAGAAACAAACTGTAGTACAAGAACTGATGACCTGAAGAACTGAGATAACAAAATAGGATTCAATTCGATAAAAAGGTCAGTGGGAAGCTAAAAACTTAACAGGGATTTCTGCTATCAGAGCTCTCCAGATGGAAATGACAGAAAAAGGGGACAAAAATTATGTATTAGGTGATTACAGAGTGAGTATAATCCAGTATTGTGATGAAATTGTGAAAGCCAAGCAAAGTCTAGAAAAATCAAGTGAGATTTCTTAGTATCACGGCGTGGTTGAGGTTGGAAGGGATCTCGGGAGGTTGTCTGGTCAACCCACCTGTTCTAGCAGGATCACCCAGAGCAAATTGCCCACGAAAATGTCCAGACAGCTTTTGAATATCTCCAGGGATGGATATTCCACAACCTTAGTACAAATACAGATTACAGGTAGGAAGGTCTTGATGCAGGAAAATGGTAATACATTCCTTGGAAGTTTATACATAATTTGGATCATTTCTATATAAAGAATCTAAAATTACTGAAGAGCTAAAATTACAAGAGAATGCCAGGCTCCCTTGCAAGAGAAGACAAAGTGATTAGTTGGTTTAGCCTTGTAAAAACACATGAGGTATTTGGGTCTACAGGTCCTACTTACAGGATAGGATAGAGAAGGAAGTTAAACTGATTACTAATGTCAGCAGTAGAATAAAATGAAGTGAACTAGCCTGGATGAATCTCAGCTGGAAATCTGAAGAATGATTATAATTTATTAGGAAATTAGGTTCAGGAGTTCATTTGTATTTTAAGATTAAAAATAAGTAGTTGAAGAGAAGGTTTTATGATACAATTGACCTTCAGCCACAATGCTTGTTCTTACTACTTACCTGATCATTGTGTCCATTCCCATACTGCTTTCTCAGCCACTTCTCTGCTTGCCCATGTATTCTCTTGGTGCAAGCCATGCTCCATCTCTGGGTGAAATAATGAATGTATGCACCATTCCCTTTATTATTCCTTTTCAAATGGTCTCTTTCCTCCAGGATATGCCTATCTTCAGCCTTATAGTCAACTGCTTCGCCTGAACTAATCTGCTGTTATTTCCCTGCTGCACAGTCTTCCCTATATCTGAACCACCTTGATCAAACAGCCTTGCATCTGCTGTCCTCCATTCTTTGGAATCAGTTTAAATTGGAAAGTTTCTGTATTTCTCTTTCATTAGGCACTTTATCTCTGATCTTGCTTACAATTATTTTTTTATTCTGTCTTTAGCCTACATATCCAAACATTTTCTCATGATTTGCTTATTCTCCCCCGCTGAAATTGGAGGAGGTTTTTTCCTTCTTTATAGCTTGGGCTAATTAAAGCAAAAACTGAGCGCATGAGGGGAAATACCTGTTTTGAGTTCTGCTTCTGCTGTTGAAAATCTGTTAAGTGTGCCAGGGTCATGTATCAGAACTGAGTCTTTTCGGGATTACAGGGTTACAGAGCAGCCCTCAGGTGCACTACCTTTTCTGAATGTCTGAGGACACTGAGAATCAGTATGGACCTGTCTTCTTGGCCTTGATGTTCTTTTCCTCCTAGCCCAAGTACATACCGCTGGTGTTATTCAGATAAATGATTAGAGGAGGGGACAATTGTTTAGCCAGCCTGCAACTGCACAGAACTTTTTCATTCACCAATGAGACTGTAGCTACCTTTTCCAGGATTTAGATAGCTCACATCCTGTATCCTGAGCCATGTGAGAAGGATGGTGACTGCGCCATCTGCTCTAGCACATGGGTGACAGGCATTGAGATTTGACTATCTGTAACATCTCTGTCACCTAAGATCTCTTGCTATTCCATAATCAGATGCCACATACAACTCACTAACATTGTGTTATTATCTGTTACTGGGAGTGGTAATCTGTATCATCCCACTGAATATTACTGGTGTGTGGAGATCCCAAGCACTGCAATATGAGAAAAATTGCAGTTAGAGATTTCAGCATTCAGACCTGGTTTAAAGAATGTCTTCACTGTGTTACAATATTCAGTCAGGTTTATTGCACACAAATGCAGCTTCAAATCACTGTTGTAATGATCATAAAACTAGGAGTTAAGGCATAGCTAAACAAGATTGTTGGTATTACACCAAATAGTATCAGCCAAAACAAGCACATTCTTTGCCTAATCTTCGTCCTTTCTTGTACCACAGTCAGAAGACCACAACTTATGTGTGATGTTCAGCCTGTATCTTTGTTTTTTGTATTCTCTGTCCCAGATGTTTTCATTCCAGCCTTACCCAGAGCATTCCGCACCCTACAGTTTTTGTGTGCTATGCTGTTAAGACTGCATATTAGGTAACTGCCTTAGCAGATCTTTTAGTGAGCCGTATTCTTTGACAAATGCTTCTTCAAGTCCTGTGCTACCTGCTTTCTGCCTGTAGCCTGCTGTCTTTTAGCCTAGGACTAAGACAACAGGAAAAATTGTGCCCAAATATGGCATGTCTAAGATACTTGTTAAAGCTTATGCGTGTTTTCATGTGTACGTCTGATCCACCCTCTTCTCAGATTCCTAATTGGGCAAATGCAGTATGGTATTGGTATAAAGTACATGGTGATGCAAAGTCATTGCTGTACCTCATGCTTCCACTCCAATGCACATGTATAATAAATCATAGAATCATAGAGTATTTAGAGTTGGAAGGGACCTTAGAGATCATCTAACTCCAACCCCCTGCCATAGGCAGGGACACCTCACACTAAACCATGCCACCCAAGACTCTGTCCAGCCTGGCCTTGAACACTGCCAGGCCTGCAGAATGCACAATTTCTTTGGGCAGCTCATTCCAGGGCAACCCATTCCAGTGCCTCACTGCACTCACAGTAAAGAATTTCCTCCTTATATCCAATCTAAACTTCCCCTGTTTAAGTTTTAACCCATTACCCCTTGTCCTGTAGCTGCAGTCGCTGATGAAGAGTCCCTCTCCATCATCCTTGTAGGTCCCCTTCAGATAGTGGAAGGCTGCTATGAGGTCTCCATGCAGCCTTCTCTTCTCCAGGCTGAACAGCCCCAACGTTCTCAGCCTGTCTTCCTATAGGAGGTGCTCCAGTCCCCTGATCATCCTCATGGCCCTCCTCCGTAGACCTCCTCTGCTATAACTCACTGTGCTTTTTAGAAGAAAGGGGCTACAGGAACAGCAACAATAACAGCACATTTGGTATTTTTTGGCTGAACTACTTTGAGACAAATACAGCCTAAGGCAGGTACTTGAGTCAGACCAAACACTTCCATGTGCAGTTATCCAACTTCTTTGAAGACAACTTTAATGCTACACTGGCATCAGCTTATTTGTAATAATACATAGCTGTGATTTTTTTGTTGTTGTTACTTCCACTGCTTTCTCACAGTGAAGGAATTTCTCTTTTTTTAAGGTAAGGCATAGAATGTTGGGCACACAGAGCACTGCTGACTTACAAAGAACTGGAGAAAATCAGAAGATCTGATACTGGTTTTGGACATAAATCATTAAATCATTAAAATTATGAGAAAATTATGAGCTTTTATAAAGTCAAAATATGTATTTTTTAATCAGTGCTTTCTAAAGCAGTTACTTTCATATTGTGTGTATCTCTTGAAAATATCCGTTGTTGCTGTAGTATATTTTTCTTGTTTAGAATGAAATAATTGCATTTACAATGTCTATTTAGAGTCTGAAAATAACTTTCACCTGTAGTAGAAATGTCTGGTACTGACCAAACTCACTATAATCAACAAAAATAAGTTAATTGGAAGTTACAAATTTGTGTATCTATGACCATAATTTTCAAATGTGTTTAAGGATACACAGCTCAATTTGAAGACACGAATAGACAGTCAACTTCTCTGACAAATAAGACACTTTTTATTAGCTGTTCTTTAGGCAGTAAACTACCACCTGTCCTTCAAATTCTGGAATAAATAACCTTTATCAGAAGTAGATTCAGAAGTAAACACATCATTTGCTAACTGTGTGTTTTCCTCTTAGAAAAAAATTGAAGTATGAGCAGAGATAATTTCTCAAAAAGAGAAAAAAAAATGTGTAGCTATTTCCTCAATCTTTTTCATGCTTTTTTGACATTCTGAAACTCAGGATAATTTGTTCGCATAAAATCAAGCGTTTCACTACTAAGATGAATATTAACTTAGGCTAACAGCAAGCAAAATTATTGATCTGTGTTCTTGTAATGGGTAGATCCAAGAAGCCTTACAAGTAATGAAATCTGAGGCATTTTTTGCAAGCCTTTAGAATGGTGTATACTGAGAATATAATTTTAGTATATTTGAATGTTCTGATGTCACACTTGGCAAAAATGCATTTTTTCTGTATTGGAAATCTTGTTTAAAAACAGTTGATTTTGTGTTTCAGATGGAAACTCTTCTAGCATTAGCCTAACGGTGGAATGAAACACAAATGCTCAAAAAGCATCCAATAATGAATTAAGCTTAAGACTGTATTAACAGTTTCTGGAGTTAAAAATTAAATTCCAGATGGAGCTAATGACCTGATTCTGGTTTTGAAAACTAGTTGACTAAAATCAGAATATTGTTACAGAAAGACAAGTGAATAGATAATGAGTCAAAAGCTTCTAAACATAGGAGAAATTAATAGCACAGTTTCCATAGCTGTGTAAGATTGATTTCTGAAAGAACCCTCACTTCTGCATTCAGTAATTGGTTCTGTCATCTGCATGTGAATGACGCAACAAAAAAAATCTGTAACAGATTGCAAATGTGATGTATTTTAATGTGCAGAGTGATAAAATGGGTTATTACAGCTTGTGTGGCTATAGTAGCTTGGTTTGCACTTTGGCTGTTCAGGATTTAAGGCAGTGATTTTGGAAGGCGTGCCTCAACTCAGCCTATGGTGCTCCTCATGTTCCCTGAGCTCACAAAATGCAGCGCAGGACCACCTCACATTTTCTGCCTGTTTTATAACATAATCCATCACTACTTGGTACTACCTTACGTACTACTCCTGGGACATATGTATCCCTGCTTTGGTTTGCTTTGAATAACAGATCATCGACTACCTCTCCTCAAAGTTCTGAAGTCTACCTTGCTTCAATTTTGAAGAAGTTATGACAGCCTTTTATGTTTGATGTCTGTCATCTATTGATACTCTTTCTTCCAATAAAGAAAAGCGAGTAAACCAGCTTGTTTTGCTATTTGTATGTCTCCACCTGTGCCTTTTAACCCTCCTTTTAATCTTATAAAAGAAATTTTTACAAGAGAGCAGTTTTAATAGTCTGTACAGCTGTTTTATTTACCAATCCCAGGAAATACCCTAATCCTATCTACTGTGAATTCAGAATTAATATCTGAGTGTTTGTGATTGATTGCTGACTATGGTGTTGAATCAAAAAGTGGTGTTAAAGGAAGCAAGCAGGCTAAGCCAAATATGACCCAGACAGCAGTTTTAGGAGATAATAGGATAGCTGTTTATTACTCCATCCTAGCTGAATTTGAAACTTTTTTTCTCCCAAAGGTTAAACGTCAATCAATAATGTTAATCCATTGCAAGACTCCACACTAAAAAGTGACAGAAATGGAGCAAGTTTATTTCAGTGTTACACAGTCAGTATCAATGAAAGTTACCAAATCTGTAAGTGAAAAGCAACAGGTTTTAAGTAGGACAATCTAATGTCAAGCCCAGAAGTGGATTTGAACAAGCTACATAGAATATGCCAAAGATCAAGAAGATAACAGTTAGTTGTCTTTACTATCTTTATTTTTTACTGTTATCTCTGCTTTTTCGTCGATAGATACATACTTTTGTTTTGAAGATGCTTGGTCTTTGTTATGCAGTATTTATTTTACTGCCAGTGCACTGAAATGCTTGCATGTGCCAAGCTTGGCCATATCTGATAATCAGGCTACAGTGTGGTTGAACTATATGATTTCCTTCAGAGAACAGGGAAAGAAAGCAGGAAAGCTTACCTATAACAGAGTCTATTTCAGGGAAATCAATGTTTACAACACAAATTGCCTGTAACAATCATAGCCATTGTACTAATAGAAATAATAAAACACCTAAAACAGCCGGCTCCCTCCTGTCATTGAAGCCTAACTGGCTTCAGCTCTAAGACTTACTGTCTTTGTTTTTATGAATCATGGGGGAAGAGATGGAGAATAACTGCAGGGGAAACTTGTTTTGACCTGAGGGCACTGCTCTTGCCACCATAATCCTGTTGGGTTTTCTGGTTGTAGTATCTGATAGCCATGTATCCTGAATCAGTGTCAAGTCAGAGCAGGACTCTTCCAGGAAAGTGAGAAGTCATGATGAAGATGTCAGAACTAATCTCTCTGTGTTCTTGTTATGGATATGTCTTACTGAATCCAAGAAAGTGCATGCTACTTGTGAACCACAGCTGCCCATCCCACACCTCTCTTGTTAATCTGGTTTTGATAGGATACATGAGTATTGTTGAGAAACAAGAAAGGTCTCTTTTGGCGGGGGAGGGGAGGGGGGGGATCCAATTTGGGTCCTTCCTTCATTCCTTGACTGAATTATATAATTTTTCTGAACCGTTCAATTACAATAGGGAAAGCTGGATATTAACAGACCCTGCTTAAATGTTTTGAAGTTACTTAATGACTGCAATATCACTGCTTTTAAAAGTAGAAGAGGAAAGCACTCATCTGGACATAGCATTACGGAATCAATGGGTAGGGTTGGAAAGGACCTTAGGATCATGTAGTTCCAACAAGATTATTTCTGCATTATTATTTAATTGCTTAACCAGTCTTGGAATTTATTATGTAAAAATACTAGGATTTCTTCATTTTTTTACTTATAAACTTTCTGAAGTTGAATTGCTTCCTAAAACCCATTGTCATGTGAAGCAGATTGTCGGATAACATTGGTAGTTGGTCACCAATTGCATACATGAAATGGTATTTCACATTTCTTGCAGAATCCTGTCTGGTACAATACAAACTTAAGAAATATTTTAAATTCATGTTTGGGAAGCTTTTAAAAACTAAATCGTTCTTGCAGCAGTGAATTGCATGAATTTGAAATGAAGTCTTTGAGAAAAAAAAAGACAAGTCTGTTCATTTCTGTTCTACGTCTGATCTTCCTTGTAGATTGTCTGACATTTAACGTGTGAGTAAGCCTTTCATTGAAGGAATTCAAGGCTATCAAGTTGCTGTTAAAGGGTATCTACTTAGCCACCTGTTTTCATGAAACATCTTGTACTTTCTATAAACTTTCACAGCTATTGGCCAACAGATGCAAAATTAAGTGCAAGGGGGAGAATCATCTTTACAGTCATTCTTGCCTTATTTTAGGAAACTAAAAACTTTGAAATACTTACCTTGAGACAGTACTATGGATGTACCCATAGAATCACAGAATGGTTTGGGTTGGAAAGGACCTTAGCTATCACCTAGTTCCAGCCTTCCTGCCATGGGCAGGGACACTTTCCACTAGACCAGGCTGCTCAAAGCGCCATCCAACCTGGCCTTGAACACTGCCAGGGATGGGGCAGCCACAGCTTCTCAGGGTAACCTGTGCCAGTGTCTCACCATCTTCATAGTAAAGAATTTCTGCCTCCTATCTAATCTAAATCTCTCATCCTTCAGCTTAAAGCCATTCCGCCTTGTGCTGTCACTACAGGCCCTTTTAAAAAGACCCTCTTCACATTTCTCATAGGCCCCTTTAGGCACTGGAAGCTGCTTCAGGGTCTCCCCAGAGCCTTCTCCAGGCTGAACAAGCCCAATTCTCTCAGCCTGTCTCCATAGCAGAGGTGCTCCAGCCCTTGGATCATCTTTGTGGCCTCCTCTAGAATCACTCAAGCAGGTCCACGTCCCTCTTGTGTTGGGGGCCGCAGAGCTGCATGCAGCACTGCAGGTGGGGTCTCACGAGAGCAGAGCAGAGGGGCAGGATCACCTCCCTTGACCTGCTGGTCACGCTCCTCTTGATGCAGCCCAGCACACAGTTGGTTCCTGAGCTGTGAGCGCGCACTGTGGGGTCATGTTGAGCTTCCCATCAATCAACACTCCCAAGTCCTTCTCTTCAGGGCTATTCTCAATCCAGACTCTGCCCAGCCTGTAGCTGTGCATGGGATTGCCCTGACCCTGGTGCAGGACCTTGCACTTGGCCTTGTTGAACTTCATGAGGTTTGCACTGTCCCACCTCTCCAGCCTGTCCAGGTCTCTCTGGATGACATCCCTTCCGTCCAGTGTGTCAAACACACCACACAGCTTGGTGTCTTTGGCAAACCTGCTGACGGTGCATTGATCCCATTGTCCATGTCGCCGACAAAGATGTTGAATGTGCCAGTCCCAACACTGACCCCTGAGAAACACCACACCATACTGGAAGATCCTACAGATGATAAATGAAATTTCATTTCTTTGCTCTGCTGTTGTCTGGTTTTTATAATACAAAGAGTAAAAGGTGTACATTTACTTTGAATTATTTAAAAGTAATTAAATTGTTTAGAAGTATAATTTAAAAGTATTTAAATTATTTTCTTCTGCATGCATTTTTTTATAGAAGTATTTTTTCTAGCTATGAGGAACAGGTAAACAAACCTAGCCTGTGGCTTTATTTAAATTCACTGCAAATTACCGAGAGATTGACACTTAGGCTTTTCTGTATAATGCCTTGTATGATTTAAAGTTATATGACCGACATAGTTTCTTTATGACATATCACAGTAGATGTAGTTGAAAACCCTAGATGCAAAGGCAGTGTTACTAAAATACAGCTGAAGAAAAAATACTGAGCAATACACCCTACTAGTGAAACCGCATTAAGCATAGTAACATTAAGCAATGTCAAGCTACTGCCAGCTCATTCAGATATGATCGTTAATAAAACTCATAAACTCACTGCCTGTTGCTGCAGTCTTAAATCATATCAATGTAGCATTCATAGCTGATGCTTTTCAGCAAGAAGAGTGATGAAGAGTGCTGCGTTGTGGGCTTCCCTGAGGAATGAGAAATGTCTTGAGAAGGGATTCCCTCTGAGGCCTCTTTGACAACTTGTGCTCTATCAGCTACTGACAAGCATAATGGGCATCACAGGAAGTCTTGTCTTCCACATTCAGTAGCCCTGATGAAGAAGAAGGGGAGGCCAGAAAAAACAGTTTGAACTATTTCTTTTCCAGTGTCTTAACAGTTTGTATTTAGCAGCTGTAGTCAGAAGTTATGTGCTTCCAACAGCTGAAAAATCAGGATCTTACAAAAATGCCCTAAAGGTGGTCATCATGTCTGTCTTTGCTTAGGGAGAGTTAGATGTGATGCCACAGTAACTGGTGATCCAGTTAAAATTGAAACTAAAGCATGAGGATAGTCAAGAGTTTCCCTGCTAGACTGACAAATCATCTTGCTACCTGGGGACCTCTCTAAAATCTCTGGTAAAAACTCTGAGAAGGACATATCCAACATTTTGCTACTTTCAAAGACTGGATCCAATATTGGGCATTGGCACCAAAGGAGAGTACGAAATAAATTATATTAGTTTACAACCTAGGTAACTCACCAGGTCAGTCACTCCCTGACTCAGGAACCACCTTCCTTTGCCCTGAAAGTCCTGGTAGTGCTCTCACACATGACTGGAGCCCTCGCACCACTTCTCTTGCCTAGAAGACTACTTGCAGTCCATGAGTAGGTTCACCTGATGTGATGGGTGTTTTCAGAAAAAGCCCATGACACCAAGATCAAGCAGCTGCTCTCATTAAAAATGCAAGCTGTGGTTAACCCTGAACAGCTTGTCTGTAACAGAGCACCAGTTAAAACTTCAGCTGAGGGAGAAGCAGATCGAGGTTTTGTTCTTCAGGAATTTCAGATTAGCAGCATGCACTTCTGAGGACTACTGACAGCCTGGGTGATGGTTACTATCACTGTCTACTGTTGAAGTGATACCACCGCCTGAAACATGTAAGACCGGACCAAAAAGAAAGCCCAAGCGTAAACAGCTTTGCAAGTTGCTCACTGTTTTAGTCGTCCATGGCTTGTTTCTAGATTCAGCTCAGTGTAAAACACCCAAGTCCTCCTTAAGAAAGTAACCGAGTCTACATCTTCTCTGCCCACTTAGGCAAATCACTCGGTTGTGGACTCGTGTCTTCTTTGTGCTCTCCCTCTAGACTGGGTTTTGAGGGCAGACACTGACAGTACTCAGGAGATGGAAAGCACAGCCCTCATGCAGAAGGATGCACAGACATGAGCTTCACTGAATTTTTAGGTAGATGAACTTCCCTGGTTTTCACGGTCTGACAGTTTACGAAAGAGGAGAGCAGCCGGTTCTTGTCCTGTTGCGCTGAAAAAAAAAACAAACAAAGCCAAACCGAAACACAGCCAAAGTATTCTTTGGGAGGCAGCACAGCTGTTTGGTGAGACTGACGAATGCCACCCTTGTCCGTGGGCGCCTGCTGGGGACTACTGATAAAACATACAGGCATGGTGCTCCACGACCCAGCACGTGTGCCACTGAGCATGGGTCTTGAGAGTGACAAGCCTAAGAGGAATTCAGGCTTTTAAATCCCACCTCAGCCGTCCACAGCTTAAACAGTGGAAGAGAGTTTATTTCACTTTACTTGCCCTGTCTTTTTGCTTCAAGGAAGCTGGATGTAGGAGTAGTTATGCAGGTTCGGCACAGGGAAAACACTGATGAGCACGAGTTTTTCCCATTTTAAGGGCCATTGGGGAGGGCACCGGCAACTGGTACTTGACCACAGAAGAGTAAACCCGGGACGGAGCCGGAGTGCCGGGGATGAAGCACGTCCCGGACAGAGCCGCTCCGAGCCGGGAGGCTGCGGGCGAGGCTCAGCTCCGCCGCGGCAGCACGCAGCGCGTCGGCGGTGCCACGGGACCTGCCGGGGGCCGACCCCAGGCCGCTTCCGAGCGCAAGTCCCGCCCGGCGGGAGCGGGGAGCGGGGAGCGGGGGCGGGCGGTGACTCAGCGCCTCCCTCAGCCTATAAAAGGCGGGAGGCGGGCTGGTAGCAGCAGCGCGCTCGGCACGCGGGGAAGGCAGCTGTTAGGCGCGAGGCCGCGGGCAGCTGGCGCAGAGCGAGCAGGCAGGGCAGGAAGCGGAGCCATGCGGGCCAAGCTGCAGCTGCTGTGCGCTGTGGCGGCGCTGCTCTGCGCCGCGGCACCGGGTCCGCACCGCGCTCGGGGCGCGGCGCCCGCCGTGCCCCCTGCGGGCGAGGGCGATGGGTACGGGATGAAGCTGTGCGGAAGGGAGTTCATCCGCGCCGTCATCTTCACCTGCGGCGGGTCCCGCTGGAAGCGCCTCTCCGCGCTGGCCATGGAGCCGACGGCCGCGGCCGGTGAGTATCCGAGGAGCGGACAGGGCGAGGTTAGCGGCCGCGACAGGCGGACGGCGGCGCGGCAGCCCCTCGGACAGAGGTAGCTCTCGGGGCTCCTCGGTCGCCGGAGGCTCCGTGAGGAGACACGGGACAATGGGACAGAGCGGACAAAGGCTAGCGCCTCGGGGCGCTCCGCGCTCCTCCCGCCCCAGCCGCGGTCGGAGCGTCCTCGGCGCTCCAGCTCCCGGCGCCGCTCGGCGGTTCCCGCGACTTAGGAAAGGAGCCCCCAGATGTAGAGGAGGAGACGGGGCACTCACTGGTGTGGTATTAGTTGGGATAACTCGCGAAGTTTGGGTCTGTTCAGGGACCTTGCTGTGCACGGGGATGAGCACCCCTGCCGGCGGCAGAGTCTCCCTGGGCGCTCTTTACTTAAAAAAGCCAAACGCACACAATAAATGGCACATGTAGGTAAGTGTGATGCGCCCCAGGAAGCGGTAGGGAGTGCTTCTCGCTGTGGCTTCGCTCCCTTGCCGAAGCTTGTAATTCTCCGGTCCGGGGAGACCTGTCTCGATCTCCCCTCCCTGGCAGGAGCTGTAAGCGGTGCGCCTCGCCCTCCAGAGGTGTGCGAGGGGCGCTGCTGGACGTGGGGTCCTTCTGTGCTTTTATCTGTCGCTTGTGCTGCTCTGTACAGAAGAGTTGGCACGTTGGAGGGCGGATGGGACTCTAGTGCTTCAGTTTAAACGGCAAGAACTGCTTCAGGAATCTGTGGTGGAACAGATAATGGGTAAAATGTGCCTCAGGTAACTTTACAGTCTCACGGTCCAAGTCAAATATATTAAGAAAATGTAAGCAGATGGGGTTTGGGCAGTGTTCTGAAATTACAGCAGTGTAACAGGGTAATTTTAAACCTCATTGATACTGATATTTTGAATAGTGACTATAACATTTTTAAGAAAATTGGAACTGTGGCTAAATTGTGCCACAGAAGAGCTTTTTTCTTACTTGAGTATAGTGTTAATGAAATAACACTGGACCTCAGACAGTTAATGCAGCCAGCATTTTGGGTGTCTTGGGAATGTTTTACTTGGGTTTTGGGTTTTTGTTTGTTTGGTTTTTTGTTTGGTTGGTTTTGTGTTTGTTTTTTTCTTTTTCCAGTGGAGTAAAAGATAAAATTTACCTTTGTAATTACAACAAGTTACATATATGCAGCCTCTACTGGGGTTGTGTTCTTTCCCAGCGAACTTTGTTCTTATTAACAGTAGCTTCTGAGAGCAGCAGTCAGTAAGGAGCCTGCACTGTGCTGGATGCTGTCTAAGTCATCCCTGCCCCAAAAGATTACTAAATAGCAGTTACCATCTAACTGGTAAAGAAGCTACAGCCACTTTTTTTGTACATATTCAGGCAGCTGTTCTATCTGAAAGTTAGCTTCCACATATTAATTAGTAGCATTAATGTAAATATAACATTCTCTGGGTGTTCTCATATTCTTTTAGCTTTCTGAAACAAAAAAAAAAACATACTAACAGCGTTAAGACCACAAGACAAACACTCTGGATTTTCATTTTCACTTAAATGAAAGAGCTGCTTTTCTTCGTATTGGCTGAAGTAAGCAATGCCGCTTGCATTGCAGAAGTAAGGCCAAGAGAAACAGTATGAAGTGAAAGGAAGTAGAGCTGGATTTTTGAGAACACTTCAGTCAGTGAGACAAAGTGTGTTTCTGAGTAAATTCTGCAAGCCTCTGCCCTTGATAAATGAATGAGTGGAAAGCATAGGCTGAAAATAGCTATGGAAAAACACAATCTATAAGAAGCAGTTTACATACTTCATCCAATATTTAGTCCTCCCTACATCTGTTCTTCATATGATGCTAGTTTGTGCAGTTGTACATGGTACAGGAGTGGTCTAATCTAATTTATGGGCCACATGACATAGTACTGTGTGGTTTCTGGGCACAGGTCTTTACCAAAAAAATTAGTTTCTATAGAAGTATTGAGACTTCTAGTCAGTAACACTGAAGTTGAAAAGATAATTGTACCTCATGCATGGCTCTAGCTGTGCACTCTCTGTGTCTACCAGGCAGCATAGTCTTTAAAATGTAAGATTCCCATAAAAGTAAGCTGTAAGTAAATCATGGAGTGGAGACTCTGCAATCCTGACAAGTGTCCTAGATAACAGTACTTCGCTTGTTATTAATGGAAGGGGTTTTATTGCTGTTTTAGGTCTACATGCTCCTTTTGGTACTCCTACAGTCTGAACTGAAAAAAAAAAATCTTGTCTTTAAACAGATTCTGTGAGAACAGCAAGTAACAAACTACTGGGAAACTTGAAGCTGCAGTCAGTTTCGGGTCCTGAAGTGGAGCAGCCACGGAGAAGCGGCCAATCTTTTGGATGGGAGATGATTAATGACTTGTATAATTTGAATGACAATAATGAGTATGTACCTGGGGCAGATGACTTTAAAGAACTTGTTCGAAAGGTAGAGGAGGCTGTTAAGAAGGAGAGGGGGGGAACAGGAATTGCAAACCCCATGGGGTCAAACAATTACCTTTGGGCCAAGTATCCCAGAAGAAAACGTGACTCTCTGGGGTTGGCAGGAATTTGTTGCAAATGGGGCTGTACAAAAGCTGAAATAAGTGCCATATGCAGAGTTTAAAATCCTCTCCGCGTTTACGCATGAAATCAATGTTTGTTGCAGTGCTACTTTATTGAATAATATACGGAGGAAGAAAGCTCTTGCTGTATTTTATTTGTGTTTGTGTCTGTGTGCCTGTCAATACTGCTGATTGTCTTTAAAAGTAATAAAAAAAATTTAAGTGTAATTGTAGTGACTTTGGTTTGCTGCAGTAACTTTCAGTCTGTTTTTTACTAAGCCTTTTCATTTTAAGGTTGAGCCTTTAACTTACTACAAGTGTATTATATATTTGTAGCCTTTTAGGAAGAACTTCAATATTTCATAAAAGGGCAATTACACTAAGTGTTACAAAAGTTTTCCTTCTCTGTCAACTGAAGGAACATCCAGATAAGTTATTGAAATGCACTGTGCAAAGCTGTACAGAAAGAATATTTCACCAGTTGAGATTCCACTCAATTCTTACTGAGTTTACTGATTACTTTTGAACATACTTTTCTAATTCCCTTGTAATTGCAGAATCATTTTATGCAATATTGTCTTTCTAGAAACTTTACCACAATACAACACTTGCAGCCAAAGAATTTCTTCTTCCACTCACAAATGGGCTTAGCAGGTGAATTATTAACACAATTATTCCTGTATATCTTACTTCCTGTTTTTTTCCCTACCGCTGCAGAGCAAGAGCATTGGGTGTGCTTAAAGTAATTTTTTCTACAGACACTCAGACATCTTCCTGTGTCTTCTTATGGTGTGCTGGTCTGCTCTGCTTTAGATGTATTTCTAAGTTGCTAATAGCACAGTTGTTACCTTTGGAAAAGGGAACCTGAAGAATTAAGCCATACTCTTCTTTGATTGAAATACTGCTTAGTGAAATTGTTGCATCACTTTATTCCTTTTCCGAAGACACTACTGTTTTCGAATAACCGGGCATCTAACAATCCTTTTCTTTTTAAATTAAAAAAACAGGGCAGAGTGAGTGTTCACTATCATAGAATCACAGAATGGTTTGGGTTGGAAGGGACCTTAAAGCTCATCCAGTTCCAACCCCCTTGCCATGTGCAGGGACACCTTCCACTGGGCCAGGTTGCTCAAAGCCCCATCCAACCTCACCTTGAACACTATGCTCTCATCTTCCAAAACATTCCTGTCCTGCTCAAATGTCTTGGTCTTGGAGTCTTTCAGTAATGTAAGTAAGAGGCTGGTGTGTTTTATGAGTTGATGACAGCAAGGACACATTGCTGGTTTGGGGGGGTGGGAAGATACATGCTTCAGATCCTTCTAGGCCTGATACCAGGAACAATGTGTGCCAAGTTACCTGAACAACCACTTTTCCCAACCTCTTGGGGTTTGTAGCAGTGCTGCTCCACTTCTGTTTCAGAGAAGTCTGGTACTTTCCATACCTTGTCAGACTTCCTACATTACCAAATTTATCTTACATGTCCCAGCACTAGGTCTCCTGGGTCTCTTCCACACTCGCTGAATGCTGCACTAGAGAGGGAGAACCATGTGTGTGTATCTCTTTTGCATAAGGTTGATGAGCCTGCAAAATATAAACCAAGGTTTAAAGAGAAGCATTCACAGCTTTGCATTTTAAAACTTTCAGCCCAGCACTGAAGAGTGTATAGATACAACTTCCTCTGTATCCCTCAGTTCTTTGTCTGTGTTTCCTCCTGGAGGTGTGGAACAGAGAAATACCTTCAAAGAGGTACACTCATCCTGGAAAGGACTTTTTATTCATTGAAACCTCATTGTTTAATGTCTACATGTCTACTTTTCAAGGATTTTTTTAGACTACCCTACAATTCCTGGGAATCTTTCAAAAATTTATAGGAGGAAGCACAGGTTCCACTTTCTTGCTGTCCCCCTCAGACTCTCCTTTTGGCAGACCCTTAGCAGATACAGCTTTGTCAGTCTGTGTTCAAGCACACACAAGCTTTTTCTCTTATTGTGGTTCCATGCTTGGCCAAAACTTTACTCGGGCGACAGCAACCATCTCAAGATTTGTCGGTGAGCTGGGTTTGAGCTTGCACAGGGTCCCAGGCCACATAGACAGGCCATATTTGAAGCTAAAAGTCATTATCAGTCAGGAGAGAGTATGGTAAAATATTGACTCCAGCTATGGTCACAGCCGTGTACCTATTCTAAATTCAAAGCTTGCTTATCACAGTGACTTGGGCTTGAAAAAAGCACCTGTCCTGCTCATAGCATAATCCTTTTGCATGGAAGTATACATAAGTGAACATTCACCAGTGTTTCCAACTTGGCTTAACAAGTCTTTCTTTCAGACTTGAAGCATCTAAAAATCTCTAGAATTTTTCCTTTGAGCCTATATTTAACCATAAACTTAGAACACAGCTAAACTAAATTAGTTGACCTGAATAGGTAACTGAAGGATCAATGCCCCATGACACAGCCCCCTGCTATCTATGAAGAGATCATCAAGGAGGCAGGCTTTTCACAGCATTACATAGGAAGAGGATGAGAAATAAAGGTGATTGATAGGTGGGACACCAAAGGCTCAGGCAGGAGATACGAAGAAGCCTTTTGCTCACAAGGGCAACCCAACAATGGGGCCAGAACACAGGGAAGTTGTGCTGCCTCCAGCCTTGGGGAGCTTTATTTTCTTGATGTGGTATTGAGACAGGTAAGCAGAAGCATTTTAGTTCATTATATGCAAATATATATTCATTATATGCTAATTTTGTTGATTATATACTGAACATTATATACTATCATATATATATACACACTGTAACTATTTTTTTACACAGGTGCAAGAAGATAGGAAACAGGAATGGCTAGATGTTTCAAATCATACTCGAAATAATGTCTTAATTGGCATGAGAGGGGTTTGGTTGGATAGTTCATACAGACAAGTATGGTCTGTTCAGGAAAGATAGCTAAGACCAAAAGGTTATTTCAAGGATGTGCATGTTTATTCTTAGTCCAGAAGGGCTATCAGATGCTAGAGTGACTAAAGATTTCTCAGTAAAAGCAATATTGATGTCATGAAGGGGACTATTGTAGGCTGTAAATTAAGAAGATAATAGAGATTAGTCTTTCTCTGGGTGACTAAAGGACTTATCAAAAGCATGAGAACTTCATACTAATGGGAAATTTCAATTATCATTTTGATGATAAAGCAGTACAGAAGGGCACAGACTACCCAGAAAATTCTGGAAATGCCTTGAAGCACTCTGAAGAAGATGGAGAAAAGAGCTGGAGGCGAATGTACTATTTAATTACAACTACTAGAAAAGATCTGACTAAGAATGTGGGCACAGTGGGCATCACAAGAAAGAATGACCATGGTATAATCATTTTTAGAAAAGAAAGGAGCATTAAGACAAATCATGACATAAAGAAACAAAACCAGTGTATCTGTCTACCTAATGTCTCTCCCCATTCTCCAGTATTTACTGAAATTACTAAGTGCCATTGACTAGCCCAACTGCACCAGTCATCTAGCACTGAGAACTGAGACTAGGCTAATGTTGTAGATGAGTGGAATGCAAGGTATTTCCAGAGGTAACAGGCAAGAACCTGCATGTGTATGATGTTTGTAAGCTCCACACTGCCCATGCAGAAGCTATTGTGCATGGACTAGATAGACTGGATGTTAAATTTGATTTAACTTTTTAATTGATATATCAGTATTTCTGAGGAGAAGCCACTTTCAACAGTGACCTGACTAAGAGGTTTTAATGACTAAGGTAGAAAAGCCCATGGATCTGATTAGAGCTCAGTCAGCTGTAGCTCAGGCAACACATCTAGCATCCACATTTAACAGTTCTTTTCAACTCCTCTTGGTGTAATTGTTTAGCTTTCATTTTTTCATTGTTCAAGTTAGATATACTCAATCATACCCTAAGTGATTGCTAACTGGAGTTCTCTGTGGGGGAAAATACACTTGAGACGTATACTCAGTTTAACTAATTTAAATCTCTGATTTGTTAATATTTGATTTCTTAATAAAGTTTTACAAAAGCTCTGTAATAATTGTTATACATATATATAAAAAGTAAAGTTGAAATGAGCTGTCTAGGTTCAGTAGAACTGTAGATAAGATTACAGAAGCAAACCAAGAACAGTAATAGCAACTACTTTTGCAGGACTCTTTTTCTTTCTTTCTAAGAAAACAGTAATAAGATAGCAGCTGTATTACAGAGGGAATGAAATATGGTGTTAATTTTCTCCCACTATGCAGGATCAATCAGTCACACACCACCCAGCTAAAATTGATCAGATGTGCTTAAAATATGTACTGACCGCACAATTTGATCTTGAACAAGATTCTCCTTGTTTAGATGGTCTGATTTGCCTCAATTCTGCTATAACTGTACAATAATATTCTTTTCTCTCCTGGCATACTTAATCCATCTTTGGGCTCTTCTCACATTTCCAGTTCTTCTGTGAATCTTTTACAAGGTGGCAGGTGTATCTTTAGAAGTTATCTGACATAATTTCGTTCTTATTATTGCTTATTATTACAAAGAAACAAATTCTTTGAGACGTCTTGTCTTTAACATCAGATTTATCTCCACAGAGGCGCTAGTTCGAGATCCAAGATTGACAGAAAATTTTGTTTTCCATTCCATCATTTGTGATGCAAGCAGGGTATGTTTGACATCTCCCTCTCTGTTCAGCCACCAATTTGAAGATCTGATACTACAGACAAAGGAAAGCAAGGTAAAGATGATAATTTGCATAAACAGGTGTTTTGGAGAGTTCCAAACTTTTTGCTTAAGGGAAAGGTATTTATAAAATACCATTAGGCTTTCATTATAAACTTAAAATCCTTAAAATTGGATCTTAGTTGAATCTGAAGTTTAAAACCAACTCAGTTTCATAGACATTCTTACTTCTAAAGGGCCTATGGCTTTTGTTGCTGCCCAAACCTATTTGTTTGTGAGAGGCTTGCTGGCAATTTCAGATTACAAAGCCCAATTCAATGCCAGGAGTGTTTTCCTACATAGCATCTGATAGGCCTGCCTTAGTAGGCCCTCATTCTGGTGACTGAGGTTAGTAATGGAAAATGCACACCAAAATAACAGTACATTTCTATTCAATGTCAAGCCACTTGACATTGCTAAGCTTGACGTATTAAGCAAACCAAGTATAGAACAGGCATTTGACTCAGAGCCATCTCAACCACCTATGATCACCTGAGACCAGCCCCGGTTTATCATTCCCAGCTAAAAGCAGAGTTAAGCCCAGAGGACTACCCCACTTCTCTCCTGCCTCACTGTAAGGTTTCTAAGGGGCAGCTCAGTTTTAACATAGAACAGCTCCACCTCAGCCACATCCTGCCCTTGTGTGGTGCTGGACCTGGACTGGCACGTTCTCTTTCATATGCCTCTGGACTGGATCACAGCACAGGGTGCTCCTACACTGCTCCCCTCCTATCCTAAAGCAAGGCTCCACCTTTGCCAGCATGGTCACAATGCTGATCGGCCTGCTCCAAATCTCTGTAAGCTCACCAACTGAGTGGGAGATGCTGACTGCCCATCTCTGAAGCCACATGTCCCAAAGGGCCCAACAGTCCCATACAGGGGGCTATAGTTTCTCCAGGGCAGGTTCTTTTCTCCATATCGTATTGTTCCTGTAACAGCATGGTTGTCCAGACACTTGCAACATGGGATGTCCCAAAAACCTTCATAGAGAGGCTGTGATGCTAGCCCCATATCAATTTCATTTTAGCCTTTGAATTATAGACTGTACAGCAAGGTAGTAAAATTTTGCTTAGTCCTGGGAAATGAAGGGCATATCTAGTACCTTGTAAGTATTCTTCATTTAGATCTTCTCCACAGATTTGAAATTTAAGTTGTATCTTGTAGAGACCATTCAGTATTAGACACTATTCTGCTTTCCATTTAACATTCATTTCTTCTGCTAAGAGAAGACTATTAGTCAAGAGCATGGATGCAAAAAGCAGGGGATTCATTTATAAAACTGTGTTCATATTCTAAATACAACCTCAAGGTCCTGATGTTTAGTTCATGCTCCAGTCATCTAGTTTGGGGTTAGAAGATCAGCTATGCTTTTCATAGCTTTTGCTGATGTTTCCTAGGAAGCACGATTTAGCTCACATTAGTTCATTTTCTTAATGACAGCATTACTCAAAATGAATTATTTGACACCTGCCATAATCTTCACTGCAGCCACTGTGCAAAAGGTTGAACTCCAGAAAGATGAGCCCAGGGCTTGCAAAGGCCTCACAGAAAGGCCCCCACACAACTCCCTCCCAGATCCCCTTGAAGCACACAGCTTTTGGTTTTGGCTGCTGCGACAGCCAGCACTTCTGCCCCATAGAGCGCAACCTGCCAGCTCTTGCGCAGAGGCAGGGCAGGGGCACAGATCCTGGGCACCATCTTCCCTGCCCTGCTGCAGCAGGCACCTGGGAACAACCAGGCAGTGCCAGCAAGCATTGAACTGCCAGACCACTGTTGCTCATGTTTCTTCTGTGCAGTGCTGTATAGCTTCTGAGTTAGCACTACTTCAAATATAGCTAAAACACTTTCTTTGAAGGCCTTTCAGTAGCACTACAGCCTTACAGGTACTCTAGGGAGGAGGAGTTAAAAAAACAACTGGTTTATGTCTAGTCACATCTTTCAGATATTACTGCTTACTGCAACATTTTCCAGATATTATTCTTCCAGTCCATTTCTTTTGACTTGTTCACATCACCAGCATCTGGCTCTATGAATTGCATGCATGGGGTTATTAAACACCTGGATTTCCCGCAGTTTTACCATTTAGACCAATTTCATTCTGCTTTAATCTGAGAAATTTTCCTTCTTTGGCTGCTCTTTGCCCTCAAATTCCTATTTTCTAGAGTTAATGCTGCGTAGTGTATCACACGCTTCACACGAGTGCATGTCAGATGTGCAGTGCAGTCACAGACGGGTTGCACGGCTTTCTGAGAGCAGCTACCTCCTCTTACAAACACAGGAACCAGCACAGGCAGAAATCACTTGCCCCTCTAGCACCAACCTCGGTACTCACATGCTAAGCAGTCCCTTTATACATTTCAGATGAGGCACTCTGGAAAATACATGGCAACTCAGTGTGTGCAGACACACAGCAGTAGTGTTTCTTAGGTGCAGAGATGCTATTTGACTTTTAGTAAGCTTACATGGATGTGAACTTCTTTTTTGTAAGTTCTCTAACAGTTTCAAATCTTTGTAACATAAAAGGAAAGGTAAGTGGCATATGGTTGTTTTTATACTAGTTGTTTTGGGTTTTCTGATCTACATTCCTCAATGAGCTGATGTTTAGCACAGCTCCACATGGAAAATGCAACTGGATGCACAGAAACACAAGTACACAGCAAATGTCCCACAGAAGATTAAGGTAATAGCTCAATTTAATACGTTATTCCATCTTTCTCTTTCCCTGAAAAAAAAAACATGGAACCCAAGCCCAAGTTCAAACCCAACACAATGAATTCAATACTTGCTGTGCTACAGTATTCATTTAGCTAAAAATTCTTGAACTCCCCGTTTCTGGACATTTCTGCATTGCCTAAAATAATTAACCACAGAAAACTTGACGCATTTTAGTTTTACCTTGTCCTTCTGCTTATATTAGTATTATTTGGCTATAACATTAATATTTAATGTTTCTGCTCTTGGTCCCAGTGATTTGCATCCTGTGATTTGCATTTGGTCCCTTCCAATCTCTAGCATACTGTGATACTGTGATACACATGCGTCTGCATTTCTGGGGCAGATAAATATCTGAACTAGTCTCTGCTGCCTTGGTTGCTTTATACAATTAACATAATTATATCCCACTTGTTTTTTCTTTTAATGCCTCCCTAACCTAACAGTTTGGGGTAATCTTTGCAAACACTGGACAGTTTTATTCCTTTATTACTACCCACACAGAATGTTTCATTTGGTCTGACTGCAGTTTGACAGGTTTCTAAACCTGAATTTCAGAATTCATTAAAACCACTCTGAGTATTTATTTACAGAAGTACAAGAAGACCACCACACCATTGCATTCCATGAGAATGAGCTGAAGGCTCCATTGTCCTGCACTTTATGATACCGGGACAACATCCTTCATGACGTTATTACACCCCCTGCGGTATTTTCATCTTCAAACTCCCTCCTTTTCCCAGACATTTGTTCTCTAGAACAATTAAAAATCCAAAATCATGTCAGGATAATGGGATTAGGAGGAACAGCAGAACACTACCTATAATAACCATTAAGCTTCGTTGGGATGGGATTTTGTCACATAAAATAATCTTCAGACAACATACTCTGAGAATTAGTTGCCTTTCATGTGTGGGAAGTGGAGAAAACAGTAGCTTAATTTTTATTGCCACCACAGTACAGTAACTTAAGTATGTATTTGCATGATTGTATTTATATGCATATTTTCCATTTTACCATCGTACTTCTCAAAATTTAGTGACACCATTCAACTCTGCTCAAGGTAAGTGGTGATAATTTTCATGTAAAGTTACAGGGAAGTCACACAAAAAGACAATTAAGGAATGCAAATCAAAAATTGGTTTCATAAGTTTGTGTTAGAAATGCTCAAGAACCGTAGTCTGGTAACAGGTGATCTGCTACTGGTCCCCGTCTTACAGACCTGATACTCTCTAAATACTGACAGTAAAAGGACATGCTTCTTCTTTCCAAAGTAATTGTCTTAAAGAAAAAGACAAAAATCAGAAATACCCAGTCCTACTGTTGTATGTCGTGTATTCTACCCTTTTAAACACACCAGCTGTCTTCAGTAGAGATTTAAACACCAGTAACTATTTTTAGGTATGATATAAAAGAACATTTTGGCAGGCATTTGCCATTCATCGTATTTAGTTATTTTATTTTCACTATCCAAACTCAAAACAAACGCACAATTAAGTTTCAGGTATCAATACACAGTTTCCTAAAAAAAAACCACCCCTTTCATGTTCTCTTCCATAAAAGATGTGCTCAAAGTTTTGCAGTGTAACCATAAGTAGAAGGTTTCTTCTTTCCCCTCACCCCCTCCCTAAAAGTACTTTTCCTACTTTAATATAATGTATTGTAAATGTCTGAATCAAAAAGCAAAATTCAGAAGAACACTTCTTAGCCAAACATCTTTTCAGAATTGCTGTCTGGCATGGCACAACCTTAAGCAGTTTCTTTTGGTATATTAATTCTTGTATTTTTCACTTCGGTTAGGTCTCTGTGAGCATTTTACGTTTAAGGCAGACAATACACAATTCAGAAATACGTTAGTGCATATTTTTCATGGTATGGCATTTCCAGTAGACAGCAGTTTTTCGTAATTCACTGTGCATTTTACATTCCAGAAAGCTCTTCAGTGTTGAACATCAGCTTTTTTCCATCATTCTTCTTGTTCTTCTATGCTTCTACTTTTGCTCTCAGAACACTTATCCTGCAGGTACCTGTGATCACACATTCCTTAGAATCTTGCCTTCTTTACACAAGAGTTACATTTGTTAATACTTCATACAGTACCACTTCTTCCCATACATTTCAAGGCAGGTGGTCAACATCTCAAGTAAATGCAACAACTAAAAACTTAACTTTGGGACGGGGGGAGGGAGTGAGGGAGGAGAACCCTGTATTTTTACAGTTATATTCATCTGTACATTTAGTAACAATTATCTCAAGTGGAAACTTTTAATCAATACTAGGACTTGACAACAAGAATGTGAGATTCTCTTCCTGAAAATTCATTGTCTGCCTTATCACATGACAGTTGCAAGATTGTACAATCTATTTTAAAACACATTTTGAAGCTTCACGTATTTATATTGATAGAGAACAAACCAATGTTACACTAAACAATACTTGTTTGCAGATATTCTGTGAGATCTAGAATAATATACGATATATTGTGCACTTAAGAGAAAAATTCTTTCACTTCAAATGCAAGTGCAAAGCAGTAGTTCATATTTCAATTCTATATCATAGCAGCAGCCATGTATGCATAAACCAGCACTTTTTATACCAAAAAAAAACACAAAACAAACATCACGGCGTTTGAGTAGCATGATTACACTAAAGTATGACAAATGCAATGCCAACTAAAGAAAGTACTTAAAACAAAGAACTGAGTCTGTTAATACAAAGACTATATAAAGATGGCATTACTCAACACTACTGTAGATCTGAGAGCTTTCAAAATGCAGTGCTTTTTGGTGGTGTGGGGTTTCTTTGGGTTGGGCTTTTTGTTTGTTTGTTTGTTTTTTAACAAGGGTTACTACGATTTGCAATAGCAAATTCAGCAAAATCACTGCATTTACATCCCAAAGAGTTTTTTGAGAACACCATTTTGTCTCCTCCAGGACCTAAAATTGACCCTGCAGATGATCACACATCTCCCCAGTGTCCTAAGCACTACTTGGTCCTATTCACCCAGCTAAAAATATACCAAATGATCAAGCCCTTTGCACAAACAGGCTTGTAATAAAAGTCTGTATGTTCCTGACCAACAGCACAAAATTATAATGCAGTGTGAAGATATGGCTTTCTCTAAAAAATATAAAGTATTAAAGCAAAAAAAAAAAAAAATCCACGAAACACTTTAAAATGATCCTTGAGTTCATCACTATGTTTATACAATCAAATAAACTGTGTAATCAGTCTTACTAGAGTAGAACAAGAAAAAGACTTTTTATTCACTTCAAAAAATAGCAGACTGGAAGATTTCTTCATTGGATTACATGAGCTTCCCTGAGATTTTTACATAAATTATATTTAGTCTACTATATATTGGAAACCAGTTAACTACTGAGTGTCATACACTGCAAATTTTACATAATTCCTGCATGTGTTATCCAGCTAAAATGCTGTTTCAATGCTTTAAAGCTTTATCTTCTTTTGTTACAAAAAACACGTACATACAACTGAGACTACAAATGCAAAGACATTTTTTGCACAAAATTTAAAATCCTCAAAGCAATATATAGAAATGGAGAAAACAGATGTTACACTGAACAAAGCACTTCAAAGTTCTTCGCAGCTTAAAAACTGATCATGAAATTAGTTTTTAAAATTGTCTATGAAGTGCTTGACGGCAAGAAAATGAACAGAAATATTGTTAAATGCAATGGGCAGCATTCTGTATTTAGCAATCTCCCATATTACAAAATAGTAATTTTGTATGAGTAATTGTGGGAGAGAAACATCATAGTGGTACAAAACATTGCTATACTGGCACTGTGTTACACTAAGTATGGATTTTTATTTGTTTTTTTTTTAAAATTGAGGTACTTAAATTTCTGACAAGATGGATGCAGTTAATCACACATCTTAAGGAGGACCCACAGTGAAAGTAACTATGTTTCACTGACTTAACTGCCACAAATTGTGTAAGTGAACACTTTATTTTTAAATACAAATCTAGATATCAGGTCAGTTTGCTAAGCTGCATATCCCCTTAATTGAACTGCTTTCAGCAAAAGTCCAAGAAAAACAAGCATTGTACTTTGCAAACAATTATGCTTAAGTAAAACCAACAACAACAACAACAACGAGATTACTTGAATTAAACAAAACCTGCAACTTCACTGCTCTGAGATACGAGATTATCCCCAAATTTTATGCCTGGAGGCAAAACCAAACACTTGTCCAGAAATTTTTGTTAGACTTATTTCAAAAGCTGTATTTTACAGCGTTAAGTAATCTGTTCAAGGTAGCTCTGATCTCCTTCCAGTTCTCACTAACTGGGCTCATGTCCTTGCCTTCCACCGAGTGTGAAAAAATTGCACTTGTAATTCTTCCTTTCAAATACTCGCATTTTGGGTATTACCAGGGAAAGAAAAAGGAGGTGACTTGGGCCACTTCATTACAAAACAGACTTGATGTGGTTGTGACTGGCCGTTCAGATACTGAGCCTTAAGCGTTCTGTTTTTTTGTACTGGAGGGAAGGTGTGACTATCTAACAGCAAAGTGAGGAACTGTGAAATTGAGGGCATTTTCTAGATTTTTCATTCTGCTGTAAAAAAGGTCCCAATTTACAGATACATTTACAACTGCATGAAAATTACAAGAATGGGAAGAATGAAACAGCAGCATTTTAAAACAGTATCTTTAGCTTTTCCAGAAACAAACTGAAGATACTGCCTTGTATAAAACGGCTTAATTTCCACTTGTCATCACTGTATATTCAATTTTACAGAGGGAATCTAATACTCAACTGAGGAAAAGAAGACTAAGAAAAACTGGATGTTTGTTTTTTTTCATTTTAAATTAAAATTTTCACATGGGTGAGCAGGATTTCTGGCTCTCCAAATTAGGAACAATTTATTCCCTTCCCCTCAAAATACTTACAGTACATAACCCAGCCTAGTATACCTCTTTGCATATATTACTGGCTGATAACTGATTCAGGCATGCACACTGAAAGTTTGTGGGTTACACAACCACTTCTGTTTTATTATACAGAGAAGCCATTTCTGCATCAACACTGAAAAAAATGGTAAAACTGTATTAACAAATGAAAGACCTTGTGCAACACACAAAACAGGGTACCAAATCACTATACATCCAGTCTGAAAAGACTTTACTAGAAGTCTTTTCTGTGCATCTCCATTTCAACAAGGAAATACACTGGGCTTTTCACCTTGTAATCTCACCATATTTTAAGTCACCTCTTTCTTTTCATTGCCAAGTAAGGCAAATAATGGTATTTTAGACTGACCATATATTAGAATCTTTTACTTAGAAAAATAATTCCTCTCTCCCCATTGAGAATTTCAACATATTCTCACAGTAACATCCCGATAAAGAAAACCAGCAGGATTCCTCACTATGCAGATTAAGATAGGAACTTTGCCACACAGATTTTACATTCAGCTAAGATGAGATACACATGTCATGCATACGCCAATTATACACAGCAGACCAAATATGTTTTGTTCTGCATTCCAACATATCATCTGAAGGAGGGACAGTCTTCTCATCCACCCATGTTGTCCCTTATGTGATCCACTCGTTGAGCAAGATCCCTAAAGGTGGGTCGCTGGGTAACATTGTTGTTCCAGCATTCTTTCATGATAGCATAGATCTGGAGAAGAAACAAAGAAAATCAGTGGGTTTAAACCACGACACCATCCAACTTAACTTTATGCTTTCAAGCAACAGTGTAGTGCAAGAGTGTGCCTGAAGTCTTGCTATACCTCTCGGTTTACCTGCTTGATCCCAATGACAGCAAGAAGTGAGGATAGCAAGCTCTGCAAAAGCCTTTATTATAACAGGAGATTTAAAAAAAAAAATAGTATAGAAATTCACTCAGCTAGATTGTAAAATTTTTAAGACATTTGTTATTTTGCTGAGTTTTTATCTTCTTGCTTGCTCTTATTTTTTTGAAAGCTCAAGAATGTTTAAAATTACAAATACTTTAACAGTCTGACCAAAATCAGATTAACAAAGACAGCAGTTAGAAGTTAAGCTTCCCCTGCAACATTAACATACACTTCTCTGAATCAGGATATTTAATTCTCAATTACTCTTCATGTATAATTGGAAAGAAGGCAGAAAACTTCTCATATTTCCAACAACTTTTTAGATGTTGCTTAAGAGCAATCTGCACAGCTCACAGGAAAAAAAGGTAGTATCAGTTCCTTTTTTTTTTTCCCCAGCAGATCTGAAACTCCTGCATCGATCAAGCTGCTTTAGATACACGTGTCAAGCAGCTTGTAAACTACAGACATCTGGAAGATTTAGTATCTGTGATGTCTGGCCTTTCAGAATGAATTTGGAAGAGCAGTTTCTAACAAAAGAGAAACTTTTCCATCTTGCTTTGGTATCTGAAGAAATGTCAGATATTGGAACCTTTGCATTAGTTTGCATAGTTTCCGTAACACAGATTATGTATTATCTTTTATATATGACATTCAGGTTATCTACAAAAAGCCAGACCTTTACAGTTCAACAACTCTGGTACTCATAATGCAAGAAAGGTTACTTCAGAGACTTCTTCCCCTGTGGCTTCCCTGCTTCATCTGTACTACTCTCTTCGCTGCTAGCCCACTTGCCCTCAATCTCTCCTCTGTTTCTAGTTTTGCATGGGTTATTTCTTTACAAGCGCTTGATTCCAAAGGGATGCAAGCAATAGATCTGAGCTGGAAGTTGCACATGTTAAAAAGCATAACTATTTTAATTGCATTCTTTCCCTACTGATTCACCTGCCCAGCCCTAAAAGGTTTGACTCAAGCTGAAGTGCACCTGTTCTGACTTAGAAGTAGCATGAAAAGTGTTTTTTAAAACATTTGGAGTGATAGCAAAACCAAAAGAACACTGAATTCATTTGTGTGCTCTGAGGATGGCTTTGCATACATATACACTTCTGTATCTGTGAAGAACATGAATACAAATCTGAAGGCCCTGAACACAGAAAATCTGATTTCATTGCTCTTGGCTGAGAATGCTTGCCAGTGTGTAAGACACAGGATAAACATAGATATTCCTGTGCTTGAGGAAGGAAGAGCAAGAGAACAAAAGTAATCAAGATAAGGAGTTATTTAAATCTTGGAATTAAACATGGAGAAAGTTCTGTAGATATTAAGATACTTCTGGTAAATGTTACAGACTTCTGCAGAATCCATAGTTCACAGCTTTGAGCAAGAACTTAATGGAACAAGCTCTGTAGACTTATCTCACTGCCTCAATAAATTAGTATTTTTAAAATAAAAGCCCAAGTGCTTCAGTACAGCAGTCAGTCATAATAGTCTTACTTCATATATTTAGATAGACTACATTCTAGGCTCCTGAGGGAATGCAATCTGAAGGATCAGGAGAAAAATGTAATTATAGTAATCGTGCAACTGATAAAGTAACAGCACAGTCATTCTGCTTGCATAAATACTTCAGTAATCTAAGCAGAGCTAACAACAGTTTGCACTTTTGGGGTACTCACCCTGACTGAACACCTTTCAGGCTATCATAACATATTAATACAGTAATACTTCACCTCATCAGGGCATCCATCTGGTCTTGGTAGTCGTCCATTATTCTTCAAAAGCTCTATCAAATGAAATACAATCATCTGCCCTTGTTTATCATTGCCAATCATGCGCATGAATTCCTGAAACACAAGGTGTCATAAATAATTTTTAAGGAAAAAAAAAGATGCTGCAATACTCTAACCAAGCAAAAATTCTTTATAACAAGACTTTATAATAATGGAGTAGTATATAACAATGACAAAATTTGGGATTTCAAGTCAAGAGAATGTATTTTTTGTGCGTGTGGATAAAAATAGGATGATACATATACAGTTTGAAGCTCTAAGTAAAAAATTTTCAAGAATGTTGATCAGCACCAGATGATTAACCAGTTTTAAAAGGATAAACCTCGCAGCTAATTCTGAAGAGCTTCCTGAAGTATTAAAACAAGATCTTGATGCTTGGAAAAATCACAGTGAAACAGAAAACAAGTCATACCATACTGATGTATTAAAAAAGATTAACCACTAACTAGAGGCCAGAAGCAGTAGCATAATTAAAACATAGATAAAATTTTGCTATTCAAAAATCAACATAACCCAAAAGGCAGATTAAAATCTCAGACTGTCAGACATTAGAAGTACTATTAACTGAAAATAATTTCTAAGCAGGACACACAGGAATTATTTTTCTTCCAATGCTAAATAAATGTCTTTAATGATCCTTTACATGAAAATGTGAAACAAGTGTCGGTAGAATGTGCAAATGGCTAAAGCTGGGGAAACATTATGAAGACTACAAAAGCTAAGAGAATGTCACGGCTAATTGGTAGAATTCATTTTTCTTGATACATACCACCAGGATAACCAACTTGATGAAGTGGTGGATGCACATGCAGAATTGATTTATTCAAAGTATATTCCACCCAAGCCCATGACTTACTCTACCACTTTTTTTGCCATTTTACCACTTCAGGTGTCTGCAGTGTTTATATTATTATGCAGGAAGAGCTGCCCCTACCTTGGGAATTCTTCCTTCATAGCTTAGTTATTGTACTGAATTACTAAGAGGTCCAGTGAGGTCAATGAAAAGATCTTCCAAATGTATTTTTGCCTGTCATCACTGTTCAGTTCTCAAAACTACACTTGCCAGGACTGAGACACTGGCCAAGGGTAAGGACAGCTCAAGCACATATACAAGGCTCAACAATCCTCTGTTGTGTCTGCCAGATACAAGATTGTGAATCTCGTTTCCAATTTGGAGAATTGCTGTTTGGTGTACAAGTAGCATTTTTCTCCATCGACTGCAAATTTGTCCTTAAAGGTGCCTCCCAACAGATTGCAAAAAGCCACTCTCTTTCTTGAACTTCAATAACTTGCTAACTTTGGGTTCTGGTAACAAAACAGAACAACTTTAAGTTACCTTATTTAAATCACCTTAATGTTTACATATTTGTTTGGCTTAGCCTTAGGTTTGGAGTAGCATTGGGAATACATGACATGTTGCAATGAAACAGCTGCATCTGAGACTACTCTCCACAAAAAGTAAGAACAGTCTATAAAGAGAAATTTTATTTTTTTTTCAAACAGTTAGCATTTACAGAGTGGATAAGATCTGCACAGATTATCAGATAATTTTCAATCTCCTTTCCCTCTTATGGCTTGATATTAATATGTTTTAGCATGTTGCTGCTTCTGGTTGGATGCTGCCTCATAAACACTAAGGTATCTCCAGAAAATTATCAGTAAATATCAACTTGTTTAGGTATAGGAACAATCTTTATATTTTTAAAAAAACTAAATAAACAGACAAAAAACTTCTGAGAACCATTAACTAGGTACTTACAGCTGGTGGGCTCTTGCTCTTGTCAATGTATGTGAAGAGTTCATACAAGACGACACCAAAACTCCACACATCTGAGGCCACAGAAAATTTGCTTTCTGTCAGAGATTCTGGAGCATACCTATAACACATGGAAATATTGACTGTTCTATGCAACAAAGCTCGGTTTTGAAGGTACTTCTTTTAATAAGACTTTTTTTTTTATGAATAACTGTTCTCTGTTCACAGACATTAGCGCATTCTCATTTTCTTCCATTACCTTCATAAGTAACTGTTCTTTTAATAATAGTTAATTGGTATTGAAAACATAAACCGCCTTAAACACACACAGTTAGTGATAACTATATCCGAGTCTGCTTTTCTTCCAACAAAGCTGTGAATATTTTTCTTATCTGTAGTGCGAGTAAACAAGATTTTGATGTGATAAGGCCTGGAAAGAAAGTCAGTTACAGCCAGTAAGTATCCTTTCATCATTGTCAGAAGCTATGCAAAATGTTCTTCTTTTCCAAGCAAAGCAGAGCTCATTGCAGCATTACTGCATTTTGGAGTAACTCAGGCCTTCTCTGGAAGCTTCACACCCAAATACAGACATCTACCTGAATATTCAACCCAGCATCTTGTCCTTGCTAATTACAATCTGTGGGATTGTCCTGTTGTAGCAGTTATTTTTATGCCTAATAGCTGGTGCAGTGATGTGGTTTGGATTTAGTCAGAGTACAATGCTGATAACACACTGATGTTTCAGTTGTGCTCAGTAGCACTTACCCTGATCAAGGACTTTTCAGCCTCTCATGCTCTGCCAGTAAGGAGGGGCACAAGAAGCCGGGAGAAAGCAGAGACAGGACACCTGACCCAGACTAGCCAAAGGGGTATTCCATACCACAGCATGTTATGCCCAGTATATAAATTGGGGGGAGTTACCTGGAAGGGCTAGATCACTGCTCAGGTTGGGCTGGGTATCGGTCGGTGGGGGATGAGCAATTCTATTGCACTTCACTTGTGTTTTCTGAGCTTTCATTTCTTCTCTTGTTGTTTCCTATTATTATGATTGGTATTCTTTCTATTATCACTATATTTTACTTTATTTCAGGTATTGGACTGTTCTTACCTCAACCCGTGGGGTTTATATTCTTCTGATTCTCCCCCCCATTCTGCCCTGGGGAATAGGGGAAGGGGGAGTGTGAGCAAGTGGCTGCATCTTGCTGAGTTACTGGCTGAGTCTAAACCACAACAGGGATTTAACTCCACTTGGTCAACAGAGGCCCTACCCAACAGATCTCAGCTAGAGAATATGTATGGCTAGCGTTTAGGGAACCAAAAGGTCCATAATTTTAAAGCATCCTGGGAAACAAGCCCTTTAAGATTTCCTTTATCTTTGAATACTTTTCATGTTGCATCTACTTCTTTTCAACATTCGGGTAATTTTTTGGTTGGCTTGTTTGTTTGTTTTAAGTATGTTGAAAAGTCCCATGCAAGTGACTTTCACAACGCTGGGCAACTGGCCTGAGTTTGTACTTAAAAACTCCACAATATGCAAAACAATTTGGCTGATGCACTGGTAAAGATCTGTAATGATGCTGCCAGGAAAAAGCGGCAGGTCGTAGTAGTAGGGGACTCGACTTTGAAGGGGACAGAAGCACTCGTCTGTCGGCCTGACCCAGTCTCAAGGGAGGTGTGTTGCCTACCAGGGGCATGGATCAGGGATGTGGCAGAGAGGCTGCCTGCTCTAGTAAGTCTCACGGACTATTACCCACTTCTAGTGATCCATGTGGGTGCAAGGGATATAGGTAGTAGTAGTCTGGGGAACATAAAGAAAGACTACAGAGCCCTGGGAGAGGTGGTTAGGAACTCTCGAGCTCAGATGATAGTCTTTTCATCAATTCTCCAGGATGAAGGGGAGGACCTAAAAAAGCTAGGACGATCAGCCAGGTTAATAAATGGTTAAAAGGGTGGTGTCATAGTCAGGGGTTTGGGTGTCTTGAACATGGGACCCAAGCTTGTAGGCCAGATCTAGTGGAGGCTGGTGGAGCTGGTCTGATAAAGAAGGGAAAGAGCAGTTTTGGTATGAGGCTTGCCAGGCTGGTCAAGGATGCTTTAAACTAGATGTGTTGGGGGAGGGGGGCATCATTCCATCCCAACTCACCCAGTCAGTTGCCAGAACCTATAATAAATGCTTGGAGCAATGTAGAGATATCCCAGCCGCTCCAGCCAGTGAGCCAGCTTCAGTTGGAGCTCGGCTCAGATGCCTCTATACAAATGCCCGTAGCGTGGGGAACAAACAAGAGGAATTAGAGATGTGTGCACGTCTATGGGGGCATGATATAATAGGCATTGCAGAAACATGGTGGGATGGCTTCTATGACTGGAGTGTTGGAATGGAAGGTTACAGGCTCTTTAGAATAGACAGGCCTGGCAGGCGGGGAGGGGGAGTTGCCCTTTATGTTAGGGATAGGCTGGAGAGTATGGAACTGTGTCTGGGGACAGGTGAGCAGTCCACAGAGAGTTTGTGGGTCAGGGTTAACGGGAATATAGCTATGGGAGACATTACTGTGGGGATCTGTTACAGACCACCTGATCAAGGAGAACCTGCGGATAAAGTACTCCATAGACAGATAGGAAAAGCCTCACGCTCACAGGCCCTTGTTCTCATGGGTGACTTCAACCACCCTGACATCTGTTGGAAGGACGGTACGGCCCAGCACAAGCAATCCAGGAGGTTCCTCGATTGTGTGGAAGACAACTTCCTTCAGCAAGTAATAGAGGAGCCGACAAGGAGAGGTGCCGTGCTTGACCTCGTGCTCACCAACAGGGAAGGGCTCATTGGAAATGTGACGCTTCAGGACAGCCTTGGATGCAGCAATCACGAGATGGTCGAATTTGAGATCCTCAGGACAGTGAGAAGAGCGTGCAGCAAGCTCACAGCCCTAGACTTCAAAAGAGCAGACTCTGGCCTCTTCAGGAACCTGCTTAGTATGGTTCAATGGGATATAGCCTTAGAGGGCAGAGGGGCCCAAGACTGTTGGTTGATATTCAAGGATCACCTGCTACAAGCTCAGGAGTGCTGCATCCCAACCGGAAGAAAGTGCAGCAGGAGGGCCAGGAGACTCCTTGCATGGATAAGGAGCTCCTGAGGAAAATTAAAAGGAAAAAAAGAGGCTCATAAAATGTGGAAGCAAGGACAGGCAGCCTGGGAAGAGTACAGGGATGCTGTCCGGGAAGCTAGGGACCAGGTTAGGAAAGCTAAGGCCCAGATAGAATTAAACTTGGCTAGGGATGTTAAGGATAACAGGAAGGGATTCTACAGGTACATAGCAAATAAAAAACAGACTAGAGAGAATGTAGGCCCCCTCAGGAAGCTCTCAGGAGAACTGGCTACACAGGATTTGGAGAAGGCTGAGGTTCTGAATGACTTCTTTGCCTCAGTCTTCACTGGCAAAGGCTCTGACCAAACCACCCAAGTCTTCGAAGGCAGACGCAGGGACTGTGAGAATGAAGACCTTGGGACCACTGTAGGAGAGGAACTGGTTCGAGACCATCTTAAAAATCTGAACGTGCACAAGTCCATGGGACCTGATGAGATCCATCCATGGGTCCTGAAGGAGCTGGTGAATGAAGCTGCGAAACCACTGGCCATCATATTTGAGAAATCATGGCAGTCAGGTGGAGTTCCCGATGACTGGGAAAAGGGAAATATAACCCCCCTTTTCAAGAAGGGGGAAATGGATGACCCAGGGAATTACAGACCAGTCAGTCTCACCTCTGTGCCTGGCAAAATCTTGGAGCAGATTCTCCTGGAAGGCATGCTAAGGTACATGAAAAACAACAAGGTGCATGGTGACAGCCAGCATGGCTTCACTAAGGAGAAATCCTGCCTGACCAACTTGGTGGCCTTCTATGATGGGGCTACAGAACTGATGGACAGGGGTAGAGCAGTTGATGTCATCTACCTGGACTTGTGTAAAGCGTTTGACATTGTCCCACACGACATCCTTGTCTCTAAATAGGAGAGACATCAATTTGATGGATGGACCACTCGGTGGATAAAGAACTGTCTGGATGGCCGCACACAAAGAGTTGTGGTCAATGGCTCAATGTCCGTCTGGAGACCAGTAACGAGTGGAGTCCCTCAGGGATCGGTGTTGGGACCGGTCTTGTTCAGCATCTTTGTCGCTGACATGGACAGTGGGATTGAGTGCGCCCTCAGCAAGTTTGCCGATGACACCAAGCTGTGTGGTTCGGTTGATACCCTGGAGGGAAGGAATGCCATCCAGAGGGACCTCGACACGCTTGTGAGGTGGGCTGATTCCAGCCTCATGAAGTTTAATCAAGCCAAGTGCAAGGTCCTACACCTGATCTTAGCAATCCCAGGCACAGCTACAGGTTGGGCAGAGAAGAGATTCAGAGCAGCCCTGCAGAGAAGGACTTGGGGGTGTTGGTCTATAAGAAAATGAACATGGGCCGGCTTCAGTGTGCGCTTGCAGCCCAGAAAGCCAATGGTATCCTGGGCTGCATCAAAAGGAGCATGACCTCAAACGAGGTGATCCTGCCCCTCTACTCTCCTCTTGTGAGACCTCACCTGGAGTATTGTGTGCAGTTCTGGTGTCCTCAACATAAAAAGGACATGGAACTGTTGGAATAAGTCCAGAGAAGGGCCATGAGGATGATCAGGGGACTGGAGCACCTCCCATATGAAGACAGGCTGAGGAAGTTGGGGCTGTTCAGCCTGGAGAAGAGAAGGCTGCGTGGAGACCTCATAGCAGCCTTCCAGTATCTGAAGGGGGCCTACAGGGATGCTGGGGAGGGACTCTTCATTAGGGACTGTAGTGACAGGACAAGGGGTAATAGGTTAAAACTTAAACAGGGGAAGCTTAGATTGGATATAGGGAGGAAATTCTTTCCTGTTAGGGTGGTGAGGCACTGGAATGCGTCACCAAAGGAGGTTGTGAATGCTCCATCCCAGGCAGTGTTCACGACCAGGCTGGACGAAGCCTTGGGTGGCATGGTTTAGTGTGAGGTGTCCCTGCCCATGTCAGGGGGGTTGGAACTAGATGATCTAAACATCCTTTCCAACCCTAGCCATTCTATGATTCTATGAAATTGTAAAAACTGAAAACATGTCACAATTTCGTACATCAAAACAAGACTTACCAAAATATAGGGCTTTCACCAGGTTCCTTTACTTTGTAGTATTCTTTGTCTTGTGGCAAGACTTTTGTCAATCCAAAATCTCCAATTTTAACTCTGTTCTCATTTTCCACTAAGATATTCCTTGTTGCTAAATCCCGGTGAACATACCTTTTTGTGCCCAGATACTCCATGCCCTAGACAGAAAGTTCACAAACACAACAGAAAGTTACTTTTACCATTACGTAGTTGCACTTTCCTTTAAGGGGCGAATTAAACTCAAAGTTTAAGTCATTTGGTAATGACTGTTACCAAAATTGGTATGCTTGGACATTTGTCTTCTCTGAGGAGTTACTTTTTCCAAGTGCAGGGATTTCTCTTACCTGAAAGAAGATAGACTAAACATGTGCCAGAGGCAAGTGCTTTTTCATTACATAACTGGACAGCTGTTACAGCTCCCTTCTGCGGCCAAATGCAGTTTGTTGGTGACAGAAGGAAAACCAAATTTTGGGCTAAACTACACAATCCAGGGCAGACGCGAAGACTGTCCTATTTACACATTTCATTTAATCTTTTCTTCAGTTTGTACTTCTGCTTTCTGAAACTTTACATTATGATTACCAGAATTTGGAAACTATTCTCTGACAGATTTCCCACCTGTGTGTTTCTCTTCCATGTGGACCATTATTCATCAGCAAAGTTATGCTTATTGTTGTATTTCCATGGGTTGCTGTAACAAAGCATTAGCCTGAAGCCATGTCTTCTCTTGCTGCTGCTGATCCCTTTTTACCAATGTACGCAATCCTTTTTGATAACAATGAAACGCAGCAGAAGCCAGTGTGTAGTGGCATTACTACAAATCAGAACATCTTCCTTACAGAGCAATAAATGGTGCACAGAAGTAGACCCTGCACAGTGTTGAGACACCCAAATCATATGAAAAAGGAAATACAAAGCAAGCTGTCAGTTTCAGAAGAAAGTATCTCACTGTGACAACACAAGTGAAAAAGTAATAAATTAAACTAAGAGTATTGTTGAACTGAAATTTACGAACATTAAAGTTATACTATTAATACTTAAAGATTTATTTCTCTCTCTCTCTCTTTTCTTTAAAGTGAGAAGCCTCAGAAATCGTTGACTTCGAAGCCTGACCTTCCCCTCAGGGTCTCGCTACCTCCTTGCGCCGCTAGGTGGCATCGCCGACTACTCACACCCAACTCCAAACTCGTTCAAAAATGACGCTAATTTTTCATTACCTGCCTATCCACTGCTATCCTGAAAAACACCACACCCAGGTTTTTCCAAGTGACACCCCTGGGTTTCTGATACAATCGGTCTATGTAAATGATGTAACTTTTTCTTGCTACTACATGCTGTACTTAAACAGTCCTAAAGTTCTTTCAATTACAGTAATCTTTCTGTTCGCCCGAAAATACCTGACCTAAGAGTGGTATAAAATTGAAAACATGCAAATTCTAAGTGGAGATCATAATCCCGTGGCACTAATCTAACAATGGAATTGAGTTTAACTGTGATTTCAAATGCTTCATTAAAGTTGGACTCTGCAGCAGGAAAACATGAAGCAGTTTAAACACTAAGAGATGGAAAACTGTCTTTTTTTCTTCTTGATTATGGATTTTTTTCTTAATTCCTATCTTCTCCTATCAGCCAGCACAAACAAAATGCAGGACCAAAAGATAAAAAAAAGAATATCCAAAAACTAGGTGCATGGAGAAGTTAACTGCCTATTAAAGGCGTAACGAGTTTGGCAGTGAAGTGCCTCTTGACTGTAACAGGAACTCTCACATGGCTAAGGACTGATCGTACCAGGGACTCCTGTTCCCTGTCTGAGGTGAGAAGCAAGAATGGGGATAATGAGTCATCCCCCTGAAAGCCTTGGAACACTCCTTCCCCTGAGCACAGCCTGAAGTTTTGATAGGCAGTTAACTGCCAGATGCACAAAGAAGTAACTTGCCATTCTATTGTCAAGATTCTTTGACGTTAAGGACAGAGTCCAATTGCTTGCCACCAGACAAGCTGTACTAGTGGCACAAGCTGCACCACGTCGCAGCTGCACTGATTTATACCTACAGAAACATCACCACTAGCAAACGCTGTTTATGAAAATGCTGCTTTTCACACTACAAGATATGCACACAAAAAATTACACCTTTAAGTCAAGAACCTTTTCCTGGTATAGTAGCAAGGAACTAAAATACAGCAAGCAAGCAAACACATCTTAACCCTCATGTATTTTCTCTCATACATTTGAGAGAAAAGCTGCAAGGCAGAAGGAGAAAGATTTTTGATTTAATAACCCAAAATAACAGAGTGACAGAAATGCACAGCAGAAAGAAGAAATATGAGATGCTGAAAGAGCAAACATTGCAGGAGAAGCAAAAACAGCTAAAGGAAAGGGAGAAATATGATCAACTAAAAGAAGAAGGAAAAACATTTATATCCCATTTTCATAATACTAGGTACTCATGTTTTTAATTGTTTTGAAATAACAGAATACTACACATTGCTTTGCAGGTTGTACAGCAACAACGCAAAACAAGACATAAACGCTGTAATTCTTAGACTGCTTCCATTAGAAGTGAAGATGCTTCTTTAAGATCAAGTCCATTATGGACTTCCCACATTTCCACACTGTGTACCCATGCTTTGCACTTGAAAGCAGGGTGTCTTCCCACTTACGTATCTTCAGAAGGTGTATTCTATCTCTCTCTTGACTGGCGCTTGGTACTTACGAAACAGTCATTTCAACTGCTATTTTGATTTTTCATTGTCATTCTTAAGTCTACTAATATTTGGATGCTTCTTTTATATGTGTGTAGGTGCGCACATACATTAAAAACTTTTTCTTTGTGCCTTTTATATTCAGGTCCTTTCCCATGGTTTCCTGTCATCCTTGCACTGCCTGCAAAAGCGAAAATCCACCTTCCAGCCCTCCTATCGGATACCTCTGTCTCATAGACCAGGGTCCAGAGACACATTGCCACTGCTGTTCCTTCAGTCTTCCGAATGGGCCTGAAGACTTACATTTGCAAGCTTCACAGATTATTATGAGAGCGAAAAGTGCAGGCACCTTACAACCCTTCAGGTCACAGAATGAAACAGGTAAGCGGCTGACTTTGTGTGTTCAAAAACCACTGTTGCATCTTTATTCTATGATAGATTGATTCACTCTCACTGTCATCCTAGTTGGTGGTGTTTGCTTAAAGGAAAACTGTTTTCAGTGACTTACCAGCACTGATAGTTAACAGCTATTTTGTTGCAGAAGTAGTACTGAGAATTTCTTATGTCTGTTACTGGAGAATGACTTCGAGACACACGTTAGAGGATCTTTCAATCCTCTGAGTAGGTGGTCACATGTTCAATCCTTCCTCTCTGTTTAAAGACTGACACTTGTCACAGACTTGTTAACATTTTCTGTTTCCCAACCTCATGTGCTGGTGCATCTCCCCATCCACCCTCTGGGCTGCTCTACAACCTCAGGAATCCTCATGGCTTTTGTGTAATCAGTTGGGCAGTGAAGTGCCTCTTGACTGTAACAGGAACTCTTGAATGGCTAAGAAGGGAGGCACTGATCGTACCAGGGACTCCAGTTCCCTGGCTAAGGTGAGAAGAGAGACTGGGGATAATTAGTCATTCTCCTTACAGCCTTGGAACACTCCTTCCTTTGTTCACAGCCTGAGCAGAATGGTAGCACTGTTACTGAAGTTACTGACCCATGTTGTATTCAGGTCAGAAATTTACTAATGCCTAAAGTGAATCATCTTGCAACCCTATGAACAGCAGGCATAAGTGAGCACCCCTGAGCTCTCCTGGACTGCAGCACGCTGCAACCAGCATCTCCTTCTGGATGGCACATATCTCAGAGCTCATGAACTCTCCACATTGGCAATAATCAGAGACTGTCATCAAAAGCTGACAAACGCATCTGGGCTGAAGTCCCCCCACTCCTCGAGGCTCAACCCTTACCTGCTGAGGAATGTCAAGACATTTGATATGAACATTTGACTGACTTCTAGGGCAGTTTTTAACCAGTATCCTTATACGTCTTTGTGACTGTAAGTGCATGCATGTGTATATAAACTGACATAGCAAGTGCAGTAAATCCTATTTACTGACTTCATAAATGTTAAGATCCACCCTGAAACTGCAGATTGCTGCTAGTAAAAGCCATCTGTGGTGAATTAATTCACTTGTAACCTTGTCTGCGACTAAGAGTAGACCCAGCCGCACCTAGGCTCCATCACTTTAGAAAGCAAGCAAGTCTACTCTGAGCTTCATGATGCCACAGGAGGATTTCTTTATTCCCTGTATTTGTTCCATCAGACATAAACCATTGCCCAAGTCTGAGACTAAGATTGGACTCAGTTGCACCTAAGCTCCATAAGGACTGTGGAAAGCAAGAGGATCTACTCTGAACCTCATGACTTAATGGGAGGGTCTCCCTTACCTTTTGTGCCTTCACTCTCTCTTATCAGTCAATTTCAGTTTGATTTTAGTTCAATTTTTCTTTGTATGTGTCATTCATGTAAAATGTAACAGAGTGAACCTTGCCACTGAATTTTGGTTTTGTTTTATAAATTTGTATTAAAACTGCTCTTGCCAATTAACTTTGATGATCATTCTTTGAGCAACCCTAAATCACACCTTTCACAACACTGCATACTGCTTGCCCATCAAGGAGTTTTTTGCTGAAGACTACCCATCCAGCTTTGCTTCAGTGTAACACATGAACAGGTGAGATTAGCTGCTGCTGAAGGTGCCTGTGGCATCCTTCTGCACATGCCCCAGGCTCAGTAGCCAAAACGTTTGGATCAGTCCAGTTTCAAGCAGGAAATTACCAAGCTCTGTTCACTTCAAAGGAAGTCTGAATTCCTGGAGAAGATCTCAGCTCTGGCAAAGACACTGCTGCCTGATTCTTGTCAGGCCTTCTCTAAAGATCTGCAGAAGGAAAGCTTCTGCTCCAAATGTTGCATAGCAGAATTACCAGACATCAGAATATCTATGGGCTACACACACTGAAAAATACTCTTTGGTCAGCTACTGTCTCCATGTCTTTGATGTGGGGACTGGGGAAAGGAATTTAAAAATATTTCTGGTACATGCCTTAAGGGTGTGGATGTCTTTCCCCTGCTGCCTTTTCTCTCTTCCCCCTGCTTCCCCACTTTCTGTTTTTCTTTTCCCAAACAACTGAACATGGAATGAAATCTAAAGTGTCTGTAGCTTCTTGTATCTAAAGAAAAATAACAGAGTAATACTAGGATGGTCATTAAGTCTTCTTTCTGAGGAAATAAGATACCACAATAAAGCTCAGGTGTTTGCCCACCTCTTCACAATTTTAAGGATCTTCAGTACCAACCAATGGGACTAGCAAATAATTTATTACAGCTCTGAGCACTTCAATGGCCTCTCTTTCTTCATACAGAAATCATGTACCTTTGCTCTTTCTGCTAAATAAGCAAATATTTACAGTTTAGACAAAAATTCCTTAAACATATGCTGTTATAGTAGTTTTACAGCTGAATGTCCAAGTTCTGAAAAATCAGTTATACTATGTCATGAAGAGTTTGCCTGGATGAGTGCATTAACTCCTGCAAAACTTTATTTCAACTCTCGCTAGGGAGAAAACAGGCTTTAATTCTCTGGGACAAAATATAAGCTAAGCAAACGATGAAATAAACAGAAATAAATGAAGTATATTCTTCCTTAGTCAGCAGATAGGCCAAGTCTTGGCATCCTGTATTTTGTCCGGTTTTTGAGTACAGGAATATATACTGCTACTTTTTTTAGGGTTATGTGGTACTAGTAGCCCAACAATGACATAAAAGATACACCAAGGTTGTTTTGAGACAAATGAGACAAGGCCAAAACCACAAATTTCTTGAAAAATGTGAGTCATCTGAAATTTCCTACCTTGCATATCTGAGATGCATACAGTAAAAGCTTCTTGTGGTCCAGCCTCTCCTTGTGTTTCTGCAGATAATCTCGTAAACTTCCATATGGTAAATATTCCATGATTAATCTTAGATTCCTACGACCTTTTATAACAACAACAAAAAATACACTTTATTTTCCTGTCATTTTCCAATGACAAATTTTGAAATATATTTACTAATGTCCATGAATAAAATAGAAAATAGTCTAAATACCAAAAAATAAATTATACGTACATCACGATGCAATCTTTCATGTATTAGTTAACTGTATTTGTTCAGGAAATGACAGTTACTTAAACACAATAATTGGGATATGCTTGATATACACCAAGTCACTAATCAAGATAGTTTAATCAATACTTTAGCTACTACTGCTAAGGCAAAGCAGAAGTGCCACGTGTGTGTATCTGTGTTTATGTAATTCCTCCTCATTGCTGAGATGAAATTCAGAATGGCAACTGACATCAACTGGTCAGCAATTATACCATCTTTAAAGACTTAGTCTGATTCTTAACTCAAGATTTTAAGTTTTACATTAAGAGCCTGGGCAGAACCCATGCTTTCATTCATCAACTTCAACAGCATCAACAATTTACTCAAACACATCTGCTTCTAAAACTTTTTGTCTAGTCTTTTATCATATAGGCCGTAGAAGAATTGGTAATACCCACTCCAGGATATTACATGGAGTAAAAAACAAGAACAGTTACAAAATGGTTGCATTTTCCCCACTTCACCTTAAATTATTTTCTAGGACAGCTTTCACTCTAAGATAAAGAAACGGGGTAATTAGTCAAAATGGTACTTTCTCTAAATCAATCAAATAATGCAATGAGCTGACTGAATAAGATGCCCACCTTGTACTGAGTAGTAGTACACAGCAGTCACTACTTTGATTTGTGCTCTCTAAGTCTTGGTAAAGTTATGACAAGTCAGTGACTTCCATAAACACTTGCCTCTCTGAACTCAGTATGGATACTTAAGTGTTGACATGAAGGTGTATTTAATATAGCACATACCTGCACTGTAGCATACTCCTTTGTATTTAACAATGTTATCATGTTGCAGAGATTTAAGAATTTCAATTTCTCTTTCAAAGTCCCTAAGATGCTCTTCTGTGCTGTGTTGCAGCTTCTTCACAGCCACCACCTCTCCAGTATTATCCTGCAGTGGGTCGTAGCGGCACATCTCAACACTGCCGAAATTTCCCTAGATCACAAATGGAAATACAATTAAAAACAAGTCCACTTTCTTAGTCTTTCTTAGTGCTTGTGCATGCTGCCTCAGTGCTCACTGGATGAGCATTCAGGTGACCACAATTAATTATGTGAAATGTCATAAAACCTCCCTGAGAGAAAAGAATACAGATCATCTGTTAAGAAACACGTTCAATGAAAGGAATTGAATAGCACAGAAGGAATCAAGGGGTTGAGGTCCATTTATTCCTCCCCCCCCCCTTCACAGATTTCCATTTGCACTTCCAAATTGTTAGCTGGCACACTACTTCTGCAGCACCTGCAAAAATCCCTTCATTTAGGCTCCTCTCAGGTATTAACTCTCCCCCAGTTCTTGGTGGCTCTTCCCTCATTTGTTTCAATGTTCTACCTTTTTCCTTTTCTTTGTTTATGTCAGTCAGGGGGTGATTGGTGACAGCCAACATGTCTTCACTAATGGCAAATCATGCTTGACAAATTTGGTGGCCTTCTATCATGAGGAAATGGCATTAGTGGATAAGGGAAGAATGACTGATGTCACCTACCTGGACTTGTGCATTTGATGTCCCTCACAACATCCTTGTCTCTAAATTGGAGAGGCATGGATTTGACAGATTGACTTGGTGGATAAGGAACTGGCTGGATGGTCGCACTCAAAGAGTGCACGTGGAGACTGGTAAAAAGTGGTGCTCCTCAAGGGTCAGTACTGGGACTGGTGCTGTTCAACATCTTTGCTGGCAACACAGACAGTGGGACTGATGAACCCTCAGCAAATTTGCTGATGATACCAAGCTGTGCGGAGCAGTCAACATGTTGAAGGGAAGGGATGTCATCCAGAGGGACCCTGACAGGCTGGAGAGGTGGCCAGTGCCAACCTCATGAAGTTCAACAAAGCCAAGTGCAAGGTCCTGAATGTGGGTCAGAGCAATCCCAGGCACAACTATGGGCTGGGCAGAAACTGGACTGAGAGCAGCTCCGAGGAGAAGGACCTGGGGGTGTTTGTTGATGGGAAGCTTAGTGTGCACCTGCAGCCCAGAAAGCCAACCATATGCTGGGCTGAATCAAAAAGAGTGGCTAACACAAGAAGCATGTGGACCTACTCAAGTGAGTCCAGAGGAGACCAGAAAGATGATTGGGGCTGGAGCACCTCTGCTATGAAGACAGGCTGATAGTCTTTCAGTACCTAAAGGGGACCTACAAGAAAGCTGGAGAGGGACTTGTATTTATAAGGGCCTGTAGTGACAGGACAAGGGTGAATGGCTTTAAACTGAAAGAAGAAAGATTTAGATTAGGCACTAGGAAGAAGCTCTTCACTATAAGGATGGTGCAACACTGGAACAAGTTGCCCAGAGAAGTTGTGGCTGCTTCATCCCTGGAAGTGTTCAAGGCCAGGCTGTATGAGTCTTTGAGCAACCTGGTCCAATGGAAGCACCCCCCCCCCCCCCAGGGCAGGGTGGTTGGAACAAGATGATCATAAGGTCTCTTCCAACCCAAACTATTCTATGATGATTCTGTGGTTTTTTTCCATCTTCCTTTGTGCAGTCATCACCTACCACTCTGTTCCTCTCCCTATGCTACACTACTGTTTACAGTTAGAACCAAACCATCTGCAAACACAAGTAGTTCTGCCATTTCGCCTTCATGCTTGCTTTCACTAGTAGCTGGAGTCAAAGGAATATACAGCTATCACGCCAATAAAAACCATAAACCAGCAAGGAGCCACTCTGAGAAAATGGTACTTGGTGAAGATCTACCACCTGCACCTGGTCATCTCTCTAGGCATCACACAGGCAGGCTGCAGTGACTTGCAAAAGTAGTAACCAAATGCAGATTTCTAACACTAAAACATTCAAGGCCTAGATGTATCTCAAAAACATTACTGAATTTAGGGACTGCGTATTCAGACTTCCCTGAATACGGATGCATAAAAACCCCCGAACTCCACCAGTTCTATGGAAGTGTCGTGGTTTAAACCCAGTCAGGTAATTCGTTCACTCACTTCCCCCCCTTTCTTGCCCTCCCCCTGCTCCCGGAGGGACGGAGAGGAGAATCGAAAAGAATGCAACTCCCACAGGTTGAGATAAGAACAGTTTAGTAATTAAGGTATAACACAGATCACTACTGCTACCATCAATGATAATAATGATAAACGAAATAACAAGGGAAGAGAATACAACACCTCAGCACCAGCTGACCGATAACTCTCCCCCCCCAGCCCGACCAAGCTCTGACCCATACCTCCTCCAGCCCTGCAGTCTCCCAGCCCTTCCGGCTAACTCCCAGTTACATCCCGGGCATGACGTGCTGTGGTATGGAATACCTCTTTGGTCAGTTTGGGTCAGGTGTCCTGTCTCTGCTTCCTCCTGGCTTCCCTCCCCCCTGGCAGAGCATGAGGCTCACAAAGTCCTTGGCCAAACCAAAACATCGCTATCAGCTCTGTTCCCAGGCTGAAAGTCAAAACACAGCACCGCATCAGCTACCAAGAAGGGGAAAAATGACTGCTACTGCTGAACCCAGGACAGGAAGACTGTTCTGGAGCCTTTTAAAATGAATATCATGTATTTAAAAAAGAAACAAAAATCTGTCACATGCAGCTCTGCATTACTGAAAAAGATTTTAGCCTTTCAGTATGACTTGATTCACTGTAGACACCATCTATCCTTATTCTAGCTAATGATATTGTGAAAAAGATCTAAAAGGAATCGTAAAATCAGCTAGGCTGGAAGACTTTCAAGACCTTCAGTATCATCAAGATCAACCATTACACCAGGACTGCCAAGACCAACACTAAACTGCCAAGACCAACACCACATATACATGGTTTCTGAACACTTCCAGGGACTGTGATTCCACCCCTTCCCTGGGCATCCTGTTCCAATGCCTGATTACCGTCTCTGTGAAGAAATTTTTCCTACTATCCAATCTAAACCTTCCCGGGTGCAGCTTGAGGCCGTTACCTCTTGTCCTATTACCTATTGCTTGGGAGTGGAGACCGACACCCACCTCACTACAACCTCCTTTCAGGAACTTCACATTGTGGTCAGATGTGACTGAAATTACTGATTTCTGTAGCAAAAGTTTCAATATAAATAATATATATGGGGTCATGGTAAAAAGACAGTTCTTTCCTAGGCAATTAGAGAATTTCAAAATATCCTACCTTTCCAAGTTGCTGTAAAAACTTAAGATGTCTCTCTTCAAACTGTGTTGGGTCACGATCTTCAAAAGCACCAGAAAATCCAAGTGCTCCAATTCTCATATTTGGCAACATATCACTTTCTGTTAAAAGCTCATAATCTGAGTGATAGGAGGAAGAAGAGAAGAGAGAATGGGAACAGGAGGGACAGAGAAATTAATAGGAGATGAAGAAACATTATAATCTTTTCATGTTATACCTTTGCCTGGCATACCCCAAGCTCAGCAGAGTATTAATAACAAATGTCTACATAGTAATTTGCAGTCAAAGATGAATTACAAATAAGCCAGATGACTTGTCCTAACTCACAGCAAGTCTTGCTTTAATTTCCCAATTTTCTCTTTTTACAGGCCTATTACATTTCAAATTTAGCAACTATTATGCAACAATTCCACTGCTGCAGAGGGCAGAAATGAGCTTGTAATAACATGCATCTTCCATTTGAAAAAAAAAAAAAGTATTTATTTTATTAAGAGAAAAAAGACAGTTAAGAAGCATAATAAACTTGGTTTAAAGACTAGAATGTTTGGGACAGGCAATAATCAAACCAGAAAACTGCTCTGAATAATAATGCTGACTTTTAATGTGTTCACCTTTAGAAAAAAATAAAAAAGTTCAGAGTGTCTAAACACAGTGTTTAAAACAGTCACATAGTGTCCTTACAAACTCAGATTTCTGGGGGTGCTCTGGAGAGTGGTTGTGGATCAAAATACCAAAAAGGAGGGCACCAACCAATGGGAATCAGGGTCTTTTTGTCTAGCGTATTCTTCTTGTAGCACAGACTCACCTGGAGTGAACAAACTATTCAAGTCACGTATAATTGCTCTAAATGAAGGCCTGAAATCTGGCTCATAATCCATACAGTTGTTTATAAGGTTTGCTAGTTCTGTCCAGTTGGGAGCAGGAAGCTGGTGCCTATCTTCATAAAACTGTAGTTTCTGGAATTAAAAAGGTAAAAGGCAAAAGATACAGCTCTCAACCTAGACTTGTTATCTCATTAAATGTACATCTGACCAATTTATGTGAAAAGCCAAGGATGACAATACAGCTATGCTGGCATAATTTAGAGTAATTAGTTCAGAAATTCCAAGTCAGTTACTGGTGGAAGATAAGAAAATAGAGAATGATACTGAGAAAGATGATGTCTCCTTTACTGGTGATTTCATAAAACCTCAATGGGATAGATCCGTTAGAAAATTCTATCCACCTGTGAGCTTGCTAAGTTCCTCCAGCTGTAAAAGGCTTTCTGAGTATTATTAAAGAATGTGTATTAGTAGAGCAGAGGAGGGCAACTTCTGAAATACCTAGTTATCTATAAACTAAGTCTAGGTAGACATTGGAGCTTATTGTAAGAGCTGATTACAACACCTGAGAAATCAGAACAGGCTTTGTGAGAAGGTAACAGCCATTTTAAATATAATACTACAAACCTTTTTGTAGTGTAGTAAAGGCAATAATCTTTTTTTTTTAATTGAGGAAGCAAATATGTAAGAAAGAATATTTTTATGGAATGTGTTTCCCCTCCATGCCCTGCCCCTAGTTTAAATAGTCAACATTTCTGGTTTAGCTAAAACAGTAGAATTTTCTGCAACACACACAGTCTTAAATACTCTAAGATATTCAATTATTAGAACAATGCTAATTAAAATCTATGTATATTGTTAAGAATACTTTTTGTCTGAAGTCATATGCTGCTGCAACAAAGCAACAGAAACATGAACAAGGTAATACTGGCAATACTGTACTTTGTCCCCATGAAAAAAAAACAAACAGCATAAAAACAAACCTCAATCATCACTTCTGATGATAAACTAGCAGTAAGTGTTCTTTTCCTATTGTGGTAAAACACTTTACAAGCTGACACAGTTACAGCAACAGATGTCTTAAATTAGAAGTGTTCAAAGAACTGTTATGACTGCAGACTCAGTAATGCTTACTCTTGAAGAATCCAATGCACTCAGAGGTTTATCTCCTCCACTACAGATTTCCCACAAAGTAGTACCAAAGCTCCATTTGTCTGTGGCCAGGCTTAATTGTTTGGGATTCTCAATACATTCAGGTGGCACCCATGGTATCCTCTCAAGAAGAACTGTGCAATCATGCAAAGGAAACATCATGTTAAGATGAATAATACAACCAGAAAATTCTCTAACACATTTGATTTCTTTAAAATGACTTCAGAATACTTAGGTATATCATTCTGCAATGTGCTTCTAACAGCTTCACAAGTTTTTGTTTCTGCCTAAAATACCTCAAACTACAGAATACCTACAAAAATGATATTTATGAATGAGAGTGGAAGACCACTAGTTTTATTGTAAAATAAGCCTAATGTTATGAAACTGCTTTAACATCATTTCCATTATTTTTGATTCAACTTCTGCATTTCCCCCAGTATTACTGAGACCTACTAGCTACTGCGAGGAAACTAGATGGCAAAGAGTAAAAAGTACTCTGCTAGAGGTTGGCACATTATGGCACAGAAAAGACTCCATAACAAGGAATTGTTTCTCTTTACTTTCAGCTCTGAAAGCTTCATTGTCCTGGGTTCAGCAGTAGCAGTCATTTTACTCCTTAGCAGCTGGTGCAGCGCTGTGCTTTAGACTCCAGTCTGAGAATGACGCTGGTAACATAGATGTTTTCAGTTGTTGCTAAGAAATGCTTACTCCGATCAAGGACTTTTCAGTCTCATACTCTGCCTGTGAGGAGGAGCATGGGAAGCCAGAAGGTAACAGAGACAGGACACCTGACCCAAACTAGCCAAAAGGGTATTTCCATTCCACAACACATCATACCAGTATAAAAACTGGGGGGAGTTACCTCAAAGGCCCAGATCACTGCTTGGGTAGGGCTGGGTATCGGTCGGTGGGTGGTGAGCGGTTGTATTGTGCATTACTTGTGTTTATTGTTTTATTTTCCTTTTCCTTTTTTAGTTTTATATTCTCTCACCTTGTTACTTCACTTATTATCATTATTATTGGTGGTAGCAGTAGTAGTTTTGTGTTATACCTTAGTTACTGGACTGTTCTTATCTCAACCCGTGGGGTCTACATTCTTTCAATTCCCCTCCCCATCCCTCCGGGAGCAGGGGGAGGAATCGGGGGGAGTGAGTGAGCGGCTGTGTAGTTACCAGTTGGGCTTAAACCACGACATTCACCAAGCTATAAAATATGACAATTTAATCTTGATCAATAACAGGATACTAACCCCAGCAGCTACCTGCAGACACAAAAGACTTACTCATGGTACCTAACGGCATCCTGATAGTACTAACAGTGGGAAAAAAAAAAAGTTGAAAATGAGAACAGTAAGGAAGAAACCTCACACAATGGAGAACTGTGGCTTTATTTCCTGTAGCTATCCGATGATAAAGAAGATACACTCAAACCTGCTGACTAAGACTGAAGAGTTTACTTCAAAAAGACATACGGAAGAAGGAACTTTTTGTAACAGAAGTACCTGAGACAGTGGTCAGAAAAATAAACCCACCCCAAACTTATTTTTCAAGTCAAAAGCATTAAACAAGAAAGCTGACACGAAGACTTACTATCTCTTGGCAAGACTGTAATACTGATGCCAGGATCACTTAGTTTTATAAATGGAAGATTTCCAGACTTCCTGTCTTCTTCTCTGATAAGTAAGATGTTTTTTGCACAGACATTCCCATGAACAAGGCCTTTATCCTCCTATGAACAGGAAAGCATCTTTTATATACTTAGAAAAATTTTATGGTTGAAGAGGTATTTGAACCAGTACTTTACAGCATGAGGGAAACATCAGGAAATAAAACAATGACCACAGATTAAGTTGATCAAATCTCAGACATTTCATCAATTTCTCTCAGTTACAGTTTCTAGCTAATTTTCACTCGTTTAAATTATCTACCTGAAGTTTCTGGTTTAAAACTATTTAATGTATAGTAACTCAGAAGGATACTGATCCATCAGTATGATCCATTTAAAATAAATCTAAGAACTAATAAATTTAAATTGGGGCTGTTCAGCCTGGAGAAGAGAAGGCTGCGTGGAGACCTCATAGCAGCCTTCCAGTATCTGAAGGGGGGCTACAAGGATGCTGAGGAGGGACCCTCCATTAGAGACTGTAGTGATAGGACAAGGGGTAATGGGTTAACACTTAAAACAGAGGAACACTTAAAACAGATATAGATTGGATATAAGCAGGAAATTCTTTCCTGTTAGGGTGGTGAGGCACTGGAATGGGTTGCCCAGGGAGGTTGTGAATGCTCCATCCTTGGCAGTGTTCAAGACCAGGTTGGACGAAGCCTTGGGTGAGATGGTTTAGTGGGAGGTGTCCCTGCCCATGGCAGGCGGATCGGAACTTGATGATCTTAAGGTCCTTTCCAACCCTAACTATTCTATGATTCTAACTTAATATTTAAACTCTATTAAAGGGAAGATTCATCTAACCACATATTCTGTCTTGAATAATGGCTTTTTTTGTTGAACTAAACCGACTGTAAGGTTGGGACCTAATGCACAAAAAAGATGTACTAGCAGTCTGAACAGCACAATGTTTTCCCCACCCAGTGGTTAACTACTAACACTACCAGGAAACAGTTATGGTTCAACATCATGAGGTGAGGTGGGAAAAGCAGGAAGGACTGATTCCTGGAAAAAAGAAAAAGAATTTTTACTGGAAATGTGTTTTTATTTCATGCTACACCATTAAAAATTAATGGGAAATTCAATCACACTCTGTGCAAGATAAGAAGGATCTGTCCTTGGCTATATGGTATACAGCCAGCCTGTTTTAAAATACCCTCCAGAGTTTCAAGAAGTAGGGCAATAGCTCAGCTATTCTATACTTATTAGCCTGAAACATTTGAATTCAGACATTAACAAAACTGAAGAATAAATTACTTACCAGAAAATGCATGGCTAATGCCAACTGTTTGGCTACTTCCAGCTTCCACAAGATATTGATAACATTTTTGTTCTTTTTCAAGTAAGTGTCCAAGGATCCAAACTTTACATATTCTTGTACAAGGATGTCTGATTTAAAATAGTAAAAAGAGTAACAATTAAAACCAAGAATAAATAAAGGAATTTCAGGATAGATTCATTACTCTAGTATTATCCACCTTTTCCTTTGATACCTCGTTAGTTAACTAACTATAAATTAGAAGCTATATGACATCTGAGAATTGCCACAAACATCCATTTTATAGAATGCAAACTTTTTATAATTATGTGAAGCAATTTTCATCAAATCTGTACACGAAGTTTGTAAGCCACAGAAAAAAATAACAGTAAGCCTCTCTTCCTATTTCTTAGTAACTGTGTCTTGCCAAACTAACAATTCTCTTGCCTTCACAAACAGAACTGTCTGTAGAGGTCAGCTGTAATACAGGGAGAAATAAGTAACCATATACGTCTTTAGATATATTTTTTAATTATATACTTATCTACCTGAAATTTTACATGCAGTCCCTGTGCATGGTACAATAAATAAACTAGAGAAAACACTCAAGGGCTTTCCGGCAAAGAAACTGGTGTAGTAAATACTTGGCCAAAACTTTCCAAAATGGAGATTTTCAGATGGAACAGATATGATTGTGAGTAATTTACACAGCTTACTATTCACACAGATTGTATTTACACAGTTTCTCGGTTTTCTTTGTCACTGTATTAATTAGTTCTGACACCAAGACTAATAATGCAATGTGAACATGTATTGGGTATCCAGCTGGTGTGACAAGTTGTTTTGTTTCTTTTCCCCTGCTTATACCCCAAATCAATGGCAAAGTCTGTATAAAATTAATACAAAAAAGAATTAATTTTTACTTACTCTCTTCTCCACATACGCAGACTCCATAGTTTAACACCAAATGTTTGTAAGAAAGCTGGCTCATCATACTTGCTGCCTCAAAAAAGGACTTTGAGGAAGGAGAGAGATTTAGAGAGAATAAATATCACTGGAAACACCCCCACCACAAATTGCATAATTTCTAGTAGTTTATTAAAGCCATACGCATTTTTTTAAACATTTTATCTTCCATCTCACTGCAAAGACCCTGTGTAATATATTTTATGTTTGCGGTTGGTTTAGGGTTGTCTATTTTTTTTTTTTTTTCAATAACTGATAATCCACATTTCAGAGAGGTTAGCAATCTCTTTTTCTGCAAGCAGGTATATATCAACATTTTAAAAGGAATCTTTTCTTCCATTTCAGTTAACCAAGTAAACTGTAGACAAATTCATGACACACTATTCAGTTTCCAATTCATTCTTTCATAATGCACTATGCAGTTTCCAATTTATTTCTTCATAGCACCTTATTAAGTTCGTCCACTACTACCAGACCTTACCTAACCCTTCAGAAAGGTTTTGATGCTTTTATTTCTTTAGCCATTTTTTTAACTCTCCTTAGTGCCATCTCCAACTGCATTTGCTTGTGTACTGATTATTCACCCAAAAAAACAACAACAAAATTAGCACATTTTCCTTCAGGAAATATATTTGCATTTCTGCACTCCTGCTCTTTTTAACAACTGTTTTTCACTTACCTTTAGAATATATTACCCAGCTTATTAAAATTAAAATGCATTGTAGTTTATTTATTGTTTTCAACTGTCCAGAGTGTATGTCTACACTGCTTGGTTCAACATATAACCCTCTACCATATAAAAAATACTCACTTATTGTAACAGCAGTAATGCTTAGCACAGCATGCACACACATTACACAGCAGCCAACAATCACACCAACCTCAGAATAGTTTCTATGCACTTTATCCAGAACCTTTAAAAGAACTTCAGTTTGATGGAGCTGGCCATAGTCTCCCACTTCTTTCCTTACACCTTTGAAAATCTTTGTAAACGTTCCCTGTCCAAGACTCTCCTCCTAAAAGAAAGGTAGAAAGCAGATGGGGAAAAAATCAGGAATTTCTGCCTGTTTTGCAGAAGATCTCTTAACCAAACACCCTAAATGATGTATATGCCAATCTTCACAGCTAGCACACCTCTAGATTCAAACTGAGAGGACAAGGAAGCAACTACATGAGAAATGGCTTAAATCTTTGCTTATTTTTTACTGACAACAATGACCTCAGGAAATAACTTGTTGCAAGAATCAGAGAGGAAGAAGTTCTGTTAAAGACGTATTTACACATTCCTATAAGTAAAGAAAACTAATGTAGAATTAAAGGGAGGGAAAAAAAAACAACTTTTCTCTCACAATTTTAACTAAGGGAAGATTACAGTAAAATCTCCTAGCTCAGTAAATCTTCTAGCTCAGATAAGGCTCTTTTAAACTTACAGCGAGTTTTTTAAAACTTAGTGTGCATTAAATCTACCAGTGGAAGAAGTAACTAATGGACTTACAAATATCAAGTCCTCATTCCGGATTTTGTGAAAGACCATCTGGTTGACATTATTGTGTCTCTGTAGTGTAGGTGATGAAGGTACATCAGCAACACTATTGCTTCTGAAGACTAGGAGATTTGACTTATCTGTGAGAAGAGAGTGGGGAGAAAGAAACCAAAGTAAATTTATAAAACATAAAACGAAACCAACATTATTTCAGAAGGTTTATTAATGAGAAGCTGTTAATGCAACAAAACAGGTATCACACTGGAATCAGTTTATTCAAAAAGCCACACCGTATTTCATTAAACAAATTTAAAGTCCAATTTTTTCTAGTCAGCAAAAGCATGTAGGTTCATGCAGCTATTTTAAGTTTTTTAAATACTCCTACTTTTGACAAACATTCTGAAATCATTCCTGCTTCCTTTCATATTTCAACCTCTGCTGTATTTGTAATAACAATATGGGACAGAAAAAGGGGAGGTAAGTCACCTTCTTTTATATTACAAAGTTTTGGATGTGCCTATTTTTCTGATGCTTCTTAAAGCTTTTACATATTTTTGCCCTGGGAGTACTTTATTGATTCTCATTGCCTTATGCCTGCCAGAGTAATTATTCTTTGAGTGATCCTGAAAAAAAGACTCTCCATGAAGTAAAGCAAGTCTGTTAGTAAACTAAAGCCAACAGATACATATTTGTGGGTATATGTGTGCATGCACGTGCAATCATATTTATGCAATAATTTAAAATTCTGATGCATATACACTTTTGGTTTTGATGGAAATATGGTTGCACTATTATCCCCTGTAATGTGCATATGTATTTACTTGTCAAATCTTTTCTAAGCTTTTTAATCTATTTGCTAATTTCAATCAAATTTGAGAGAGAGAAAAGTGGTATCAAATAGTCTGTTCTCTCATGTTTTTCATTAATAAGAACTTGGATAGAGACAAAGACTACATTAACGTAAACAGTACTGCTAATAATAAGCAAAAAAAAGGCAGATGTTACCAGAATTCATAAATAAAGACACTATGAAAATCAAAGCTAGTCGAAAATCTTTTATTTGCATTAAAGCAAAATCCACTACTAAAACAAGGGCTCTAGCCCACACGTAATTTTCAGTGTTAAAACGAAGTTGAAATCACAGTGCAGCCTTTGTATAATTCAGCTATCAACAAGAAAATCACTGGCATTGTTGGTTCCACTGCTTATAAACTGTCCTTAGAAAGAAATTATACATTAGGTAGGTCTTTCCTTCTCAAGGCATGAAAACACATTACTAAAGAAGAAATGCTGCTATACACAATCCACTGCAATTAAGACACCAGTTTTCCTTCTAATTAATGAAACTGGCTACCCTGATTCTTTCTGGAATACCGTCTTATAACAAAGTAAAATCTGGCAGACAACAGAACTGAAAACTATGATGAATAAATAGGTCAGCAAAATTTTAAAAAACCCATACAAACCTATCTATCTACCCACCTGAGAATCATTTAGTTTTAATTTATTTTTAAATCTTAGAAAATGCTTACAAATGATCTCTTACCTTTTGGTTTTGGAGGACAGCATTTGACAAACTGGAAAATTATACTGTCTGAACGGACAGTTTCTGTCTGGTAACAGGTCAACAGATCTTTAAGATTACTGAAACTTCTCTTGGTTCCACTAAGATTATATTCTCCATTCTCATTCTTTGTAATTAAGCAGTGCTTATAATCAGTGGTATTCTCTCGCTGCAGAGATTATTTCCATTAAAAATAAAATCAATCAATATTCAGTATTTGAAAGCTTATTTAAATGTATAGTACTCTGCTAAGTAAAGAAAGAATGCTTCAGCAAAATATTACTATAATTTGTTATTTTGTTCTCACTACATAATACTGATTCTGAGAAAACATGACTCTACTCCCATCACTGGAATTAGTATACTGATGTTAAGAAAAACAAATGTTACGAAATGTGCAAAGATGGGGCTGAGAAAACAGATAACGAATCCTAGGAAAAATCCTTCAGAGCTACCAATGACAGCTTCTTCACCCTTACATGAGGTAATATCAAAACAAAATTTTGTTGGAAGTAACAGCCCAGATATTCATACTCTATGTCCTTCTGGCAAGCATTTCTAGACCTCAGATGTATTTCTTGTTTTCTGTCATCTAAGCAATTTGTTTCCAACACATATTTTCAATATGCACTGAGTTATTTTTACAATGAGCCTTGAAAACATATCACTAAACATTTTTAAACAAGAGGAGCTCTTAACAGTGCTTCCAACAAATTCTGAATATCAGAAGCCTGCTAAGAGCTTGCCAGAAAGACTCAGAACAAGAGGAAAAAACCAAACAAACCAACATGGCTAGGTCATTTAATTGTAGGTTTAACTCACAAGCTTGACATGCAAGACTCTTGAAATCTGTTCAGGGACTGATCTCTCAGCCTAAAAAATTCACTACCAAACACACTTCACTGACTGGACATAAAGATTTTGTGACACTGATCTTAAAATGGCTGTTTACTTCTGCATCCACACATTAAGGTTATTTTACCATTTTCAGAGATGTACATACTTCTGACAGTATTTAGTGACCTTGCTAGCTTGCTATAAATCAGAAGAAAAGCTCATGTATTACCTCTATTACTTTAGCTCTATTACTTTAATTAAAGACAAGCACATCCTTTGAACAAGATAATGTAATTATGTAACAGTAATATTAAGGTACTGTATTATTGCTAAGTGCAATCTCAGAGAAGAGGTACTTCTGGTTCTTCAGCTGCATGAAAATTGCAGGCATCTCAAGGGTGGCTGCCACTCTGGCTAACACAAGATACCCAGCAGGAGATCTGTGTTTACATAAAAGCTGCAAAAATCCAGCTGGCCTAGCACTGAGGACCGGGAAAGGACCCAAACCCAGAAGAACCTGTGAAGGAGAGAGACTCTCACATCACCACGGGCTGTATACTCAGTCTATCTAAGCCCTATTCAGAAAATGAAAAAAGAAAGGGTCAGTGGAAATCCTAGTGAAAAAAAATTCACTAAAAAGCCCCAAACTTTAAAAAACAAAACAAAACCCAACAAACTGCTCTACCACCTAAACAAGTACTACATTTCCAAGAGCTATGTCACCATTTCCAGGACTCTCAAGCTCTCCCCTCCACCTGTCTTACTCTCCTAAGCACATGCTATGTGTCATTAGCAATTACTTAACGTATTTTGATGTTTCTCACAAGACCCTGAAACCTGGCCAATCTGACCAAAGTAGCTATGGAATATACACGTTCTGAAGAGAAAATTCAGAACCACCCACTTAACATCCTCAGCTTATTATTATAACACAAAAAGATGACACAGGTACTATGCAAGGCAGAATACAAACCTCTATAGCAAAGGTGAGGAAGTATTTTTTAAAATCTTTAGGACTGCAACGAAGAACGTAGAAGCCAGTCTGATTACCCGCTTTCTTCAGTTTACTGATAGCAAAGTCCATGCTACAGTAAAAAGAAAATGTTTAATATTGCATAATTTCAAAATAGAGGAACATCAGAGATTGGCCAATAAGCACTACTATGAGATACCTAATACAACAGCAATTCAAACTCTTCATTTTTTACAGCTTCAAATAATCTTTTTGTCCCTTTGCTTTCCAATATTCAGAGACATATATACAGATGTAAAGGGCAGTATATTAATTTTTTTTAACACTGAAAACACTGCAATTATTTCTTTGATGAGAAATCTTACAGTCTAAAAAATATGTATCTCATGTCTTATGATATGATTTTCAACATCATATCGTTATTATGGAAGAAGTTGTAATAAAGCTGGCTAATGAATAGCAAAATATTTGCCTAGGTGAAAAAGGTGGGTTTAACTTGGAAAGGACTAATGAGAAAGAGAAGCTGAAATAGAACATAATTTATTACTACAAGAATAATTCCCCTTAAGCCTTGCTAACTGACTATTTCTACCCATCTTATGAAGAATAAAATGGCTTGGAAAGATCTAGAATCATTGCACATCCTTATAAACACCCTAAATAAATACATAGCAATAGTCACTGGTGCAAGAAAAGTGGTTAGAACTGTATAGGTCTCTATGCCTCTCTTCCATCTCTTCTGAAGGCTACAGCATCTATCCTCTTTCTGGCACTGGGAAATTTACAGAACTATTCTGTATTAGCCAAGTAGACAGTGCTAGTTTCATGTAACATATCCTGTATATATCAGTTTAAAGCTTTCTGTAGCTAAAGCAAACACACACTTTATTCTGCAAAACAAAACATTTCTAAGCTCCCATGTGTGTTTATGTGAACAACAATACTACAAGAACTATTAACTTGCTCGAATATTGAGGAAAATGTTATCTGAATTTGCCTTTTTCCCTTGGTAAATCAGATAATAAAACTGCAAGAGGCTGCAGTGAAAACATGAGATCCTCTGTCTATGACACTGTATGCTGCTGCCAGGGTAGGAACTATAATTCCGTAAAATCAGCATCATGACTTTCCTGACTGTATCACTTGAAGATAAAATGAATTCTAATGGAAAAAAAAAAATAAAACCAGAACCTTTCTATTTACTTTTAATACATGAAGAAAATATTGCATTTTTCAAAGTGAAAACTAAGAGGAAAAAATGTAAAGCATTTTATGTTACATAAATTTAGTAAGTACACATTTCAAGATGTCCATCATAGTTCACAGTCAACTGAAGTTCACCTTTCAAAAAGAATATCACCTCGTTTTATTGCTAAAAATTGCTTACAAAATTGGTCCATGGCAGTTGCTTTGGATATTTTCAAGAACTGATGGTGGTGCTACTTCTTTACAGAGATAATGGTGGGCATCTGCAGTTAATCTGTAATATCCATCAATTAATGATACAAAGGAGAGAGCTTCTCTTAATGACTGGAATTCAGCCTCCTGTTAAGTTGCCAGGGGAGAATGAAGGGCAGAGAGAATGAGAGAGACAGAAGAGAGAGGGAGAGAGGGAGGGAGGGAGAGAGAGGGAGAGAGAGGGAGAGAGAGAAAGAGAGAGAGAAAGAGAGAGAGAAAGAGACATTCAATTTTAAATAGGCAACACAAAATTCCTGGACACAGTAATGGTTTAAAAGACACAATAAAGATATAAAAGTAGTTTTTAACTACTGTTCATATAGTTGTACTTTCCCAGTGCCACCCAAAGCTTGTTAGCAATCTTCAGTGTTCAAAATAAACCACAAAACAATCTGCCGTAACAAAACCCTTACTCTATATATGAAACAGCAGAGGAATGGTAACAAGAGGGAATATCTGAAAGGGAAAAACTGAGTAGATACAACTCAGCATGGCAGACACCTACCACACTGGCAACATGGTGTTGGGTTTTTTTTTCCTAAAAGAAAGGCTTTTCTTATCAAAGGGGCTGCCTTCAAGTAGCAAATTAAAATCTCTAGAAAGGTACCTGCCTGAAAATTGAACTACTAGTAAGCAGAAACTGGATTCCTGAGCTAGATCACTACAGAAGCTGACTGTTAACTTCTATGAAGAGAGGTACAATGGATGGAAGCCAGGGGAAGAATTACCTAGTTAAAGAAAAACAGGGTGTGGAAAAGGTCTACACAGAATACATTGAACTGGTAAGAGCAGGGCGAAATTAAATCCATCTGTAACGATATATTTATTACTGCCAATAAGGGAAAATAGGGTCTATTTTAATAGAATTATCTATATTATCTTAATACATTGACAGTTGTACGAGAGCATTAAAGGCTGTCTCTACTTCAACAGAGAAGTGTTACCCTACCATCTACACAGCCATGTTGGATTTCATTCAGTAGCATAGTCCAAAAGAACAGGCTTTAGTACATGCTGTACAAGTTTGCCCATGACACTGGAGACACACTTAGTGGCTGAACACAATTCCTTGGCGAGATCTTTGCTCGACAGCAATAAAAAGCTAGTGCTCTTGATCATATGCCAAGAATTGTTTTATTGAAAGAGGACTTGGAAACAACTATCTTTCCATTTCTTATACAATCAGAAAACCCACAAACAACACCCTAGAAATCCAGCCATTTTAATGAATCCATACATTCTAAAATTGTGTAAATACATTTTGGTAATGAATTCTATTAGCTTTGTAACAGGTTAAACTAAATTCACAAATTTTAATTTACATCACCTAGTTTTGGTATGTAAAGTGTCCACTCAAAAATCATTAGCAAAAGAGCAGCTACCCCACTTTTCCTGCTCTGCCTTCCTCTTCACTAGCCTTTTTAGACAAGCTCTTAGTCACTTTTACCCTCACAAGCATATGCAGTCAATTACCACTACTGAGAATTTTTAAAGAAAATCTTAATGGCTCAAGGGAGCCTCTTCTGTGTGAAAAGCTATTAAGCTCTCAGCAGCACAGATATTTCAGCTACTCTTCTGTTTCAACAAAAAGCCTTGCAATATTTCAAATTCTTAACATGCTAATTCTGTGCCATTAATCCAGGAACTTAATGTGAATCGTAATTCTACTATAAATGAAAGCAAACCATATACTTTTCTTTTTAAAAAAGCAACACCAGAGAGACAATAAAACTAGTTAATTCTTACTGAAGTATTTTTTGAATTTTAAAAATACGTTTTTACAGAGAATAGTACATAAGTTGTACAAAGGTTTTTCACAAACACAGAAGAGAAGGAAGATCTCTAGTAACATAAATGCCAAGATGGGGAGCCCTGAAAACCACATATCAGTCACAGAAATAAAAGAAACAGCTTGTACTGGGTTTGAATGGCAAGGTTTTGGTGTGGGGGAGGTACAGCCGTGGCTTCTGTCAGAAGCTGCTAGAACCTTTCCTGTGTCCAACACAGCCAATGCCAGCCAGCTCCAAAACAGACCCACTGCGGCCAAGGCTGAACCCATCAAGGATGATAGTACCACCTCTGTGATAACCATTTAAGAAGCAGGGAAAAAAACTGCTGTGCAACAGCAGCCAAAGAACGGAGTAAGAATATTTGAGAGGAACAACTCTATGTACACCTAGGTCAGTGAAGGAGGGCAGGAAGTGCTCCAGTCACAGGAGCAGAGATTCCCCTGCAGCCCATGGTGCAGCCAGTGGTGAGGCAGCTGTGCCTCTGCAGCCCATGCAGACCCACGGTGGAGCTGATTCCACCTGCAGTCTGGGGATGATCCCACACTGGAGCAGGAGGATGCCTGAAGGAGACTGTGACCCTGTGGAGAGTCCACGCTGGAGCAGGTTTGTGAAGAACTGCAGCCTAAGGGAAGAACATGCACTGTAGAAGTTTGTGGATGACTGTGCCCCTTGGAAAAGATTCCATGCAGGAGCAGGGTGAAAATGTGAGGAGAAAGAACATCAGAGACAATGCATGATGAACTGATGTCAACCTGCATTCCTTGTTCCACTGTGCTGCTCAGGGAAAGGAGGCAGAGAAACTCAGGAGTAAAGCTGAGCCTGGGAAGAAGGGAGGGGTGGAGGAAAACATCTGAAAGATTTGGTTTTAACTCTTCAACCTACACTGATTTGCCTGAGTCTGTTTTGCTTGCGAGGGTCACAGAGAAGGCAGGGATACTCAATGCTTTCTTTGCTTCAACCTAAATGAATTAAATGCTTAAATCTAAGGTCAGTCCTCAAGAATCCTTGACCATGAGATCAGGGAGAAGGTCTGGAGAAAAGAATTATTTCCCTTGGTTGAAGAAGACTGGGCTAGAGATTAATGAAACAAACTTGACATCACAAGTCCATAGGCCCTCACAGGATGCTTCCATGAGCAGCGAGGGAGCTGGCAGGTGTCCTTGCTAGGCCACTCTTGATCACCTTTGAAAACTCACTGCAATCAAGAGAGGTGCCTGAGGACTTGAAGAAAACAAATGTCACCCCAGTTTTTAAATGGGCAAGAAGGAGAACCCTTTGAACCATTGGCCAGTCAGCCTCACCTCCATCCCTAGAAAGACAATACAAATCTGGGAAGAGAGGCTCACACCCCAGAGTGCTGTGCTGTCATTCAGAAGGATCTGGACAGGCTGGAGAGGCGAGGAGAGAGAAATCTTCGGAAATTCAACACATGCAAGTGCAGGGTCCTGCATCTGGGCAGGAATAACCCCATACACCAGTACAGGCTGGGGGCTGACCTGCTGGGAAGTAGCTGGGGGTCCTGGTGGACAACTAGTTGTCCATGAGCATGCAATGTCTCCTTGTGGCCAAGGCAGCCAGTGGTATCCTGGGCTGCATCAGGAAGAGCATTGCCAGCAGCTCAAGGGAGGCAACCCTCCCTCTCTGCTCAGCTCTGACGAGGCCTCACCTGGAGAACTGTGTCCAGTTCTGGACTCCACAGTGCAAGAGAGACATGGAATCCTAGAGCAAGTCCAGCAAAGGGCTACTAGAATGATTAAGGGTCAGGAGCACCTCTCATATGAGGAAAGGCTGATAGGCCTATTCAGCCCAAAGAAGAAAAGGCTCAGGGGAATCTGGTCTATTTATGTAAGTGTCTGAAGGGAGGCTGTCAAGAGGGTGGGCCACACTCTTCTCTGTGGTACCAGACAATAGGACAAGAGGCAATAAACAAACTAAAGCACAGGAAATTCCATTTTAAACATGAGGAAGAACTTTACTGTGAGGGTGTCTGAGCATTGCAATACATTGCCCAAAGATGTGGAGTCTCCTTCCCTGGAGATATTCAAGAGCCATCTGGACATAACCCTGAGCAACGTGCTCCAGATGACCCTGCTTCAGCTGGGAGGTTGGACTAGGTGATGTATGGTGGTGCCTTCCAACCATCTATGATTCCATGATTCTTTAAAGAATTTAAACAGTAAAAATGTCACTTCTTTGGTTTCCATGCTCATTTTCTGTGTATCATCACTCCTTGAGAGCACTTCAAAGCCTTCTTCAATGTGTTGGCACACAGCTTACCCTGACAGCATGGAAGCAGCATATTTGATATGAAAACCCAGACTTGGGTTTAAGACTTCAATAAAGAACCAATCTGTGTATCGGAAATTACCCTCACCTAAAAACATCTAATTCTGTATCATTCAAAAGAGCTTTGAAAGCAAATGACCTCTGGTCTTCTGATAAACCTCTTAATGCTGCCTGAAATCCATCCAGTTTTACATCATGGTAATTGATTACACAGTACTATAAACACCAGTACCTACAAGAAATTTGAAGAGGGCATATAGGAATAGGACAAGGGTGAATGGCTTTAAACTGAAAATAGGGTAGATTTAGATTAGTATTAGCAAGAAGGGTGGTGTAAGGGTGCTGTAAGGGTGGGGAGGCACAGGAGCAGGCTGCTCAGAAAAGCTGTGGCTGCCCCATCCCTGGCAGTGTTCAAGGTCAGGCTGGACAGGGCTTTGAGCAACCAGGACTAGTGGAAGGTGTCCCTGTCTGTGGCAGGAGGGCTGGAACTAGAGGATATTTAAAGGTCCCTTCCAGCCCAAAACATTCTATGATTCTATGATGACAAATATCACAGCAACCATACAGCCTACTCAAAGCAACATCTATTTGAAAAAACAGCAAGCAAAGTAAACTGACCAGATTCTTGCTGTCTTGTTTGTGAATAGTGACAATTCTTCTCTCACTGGAGCCTTCTTGGCTTGCTTGTTTAATGCTGACATCAATAATATCAGGAAAATCACAGTATGTTTGTAAATCCTGCAATGAATATTCATTATATGTCAGTCGTAACATGAATAGCAACAAAAAATCCCACCTATTTTCAGCAAATTCTTACATCTCTAAACTTGTAAGCTTCCAACAAAGAATGATAAATCCTTAAATATGCTGTTACAGATAAAGAAAAGCAGTTTTTTGTTCCCAAGACCATAACTAGGAGCATCAGTTAAAAAATGCACTAAGATCCAGGAACTGTTAATGGAAATATCCATGTATGAGTGGGTTTGTTTCGCTTGGGTGTTGGGTTTTTTGTTTGTTTGGTTTTGTTTGTTTGTGGTTTGGTTTGTGGTTTTTTAATTGTAGATATTTCTATATGCTCTGTAGTATTTTGTGAGGATTAACAATTGAAACTGAGAACCCATTATTAGCATCCTTATTAAAGAGGTTTAGAAAGCCTATTAACAATCCAAAAACGTCACGTCTTTGTTCAGAGCAATAAAAGCTGCAAAATCTGCTACCAAAGAGATGGATGTCGTATGAATGAAGAAAGCATATAGCCATGATCATCACTGACTCGGTAACTTGAAGCACTGATCCTAGTTTTATGTGAAATCCAAGAAATACTTTTCTCTGATTGATAGCAAGTTCAGGTAGTGTTTTATACTCTATTATTCTGTACTACTTCCTTCAGTCTTTCACAAGTCAAATTACAATGTCATACAAACCATACTTTGTTTTGCTTTCAGTAGTACTTCAGATGATAGGTAACATTCTAAAATAAAGGTAGATTTATCTATTTAAAACTATTTTCCAAAGTACATATATTTTATTCAAGTCAGAATACCCCATTTATATGGCTGCAAGCATATCCTAATAAACAGGTGTAACAACCAAGGCTTTAAGACTAAGTGGGTATCATCTAAAATAAATCAGCTCAAACACACTGACGTCCCTGAAGCACTGTTTTTTCATCTGGTGGTTGGAAATGTCAACTGGCAAAACAAGTATATAATCTAACCCCACATATGTCATTCCGGCTCTCAACCCCCCCCCCCCCCAAATTTGTTTCAATTCAGTATCTTAATAAAGATTCATCAGTAGAGTTTGCTGAAACAAGAGTTATTACACTTACAGACATTTATTAAGTTTTCATAACCAATTTTATAAACCATTTCTGTAGCAGTGAAAACATATGCAGCCTACACTGTGTCTCTGTCAGTAAGTAGGATAATATTACTATGAAAATATAATTTGGCAATCTTTATAGGAAATATGATCAGCTTAAGCACTACAATAGGCTTCAACACAAGGCCCAAAAAGTACAATGTGCACAAATTTTGTACATCTAACCCAGAAATTGAAAAATCTTCTTATGTTAGCTCCTGCCAGAGCAACTGGCATGCGGACTAGGAAAGGCAGAGGGCTGACGGGTGACAATTATGAATGAGGTAACTACATCTAATGTAAATCTACAAATACTCTAAGAACACACTTAAAATCAGGGCATGGAACCACATTTTTTTGTTAGGTGTTAAAAAAAAAAAAAGGAGTTTTACAAATTATTATAGCACACTGTAAAAATACAACCTTTTGTAGATTGGTCTTGACTGCTATGTATTATGCATCAAAACTAACAACCTAATGAATGCAGTTACTTTGGAAAGCTGACATGCTCCACTTCGCCTTTAATTCAACTTCTGGAAAATCCCACATTCTCAGTGTATACTGCTATAAGTTTGTATCAGATTCTGGTAAATCTGACAAAACTAAGAGTTATGCTGGGAAATCACACAGAGGAGAAATAATACAGATAAATAAAAATGCAACAGCACATGCTTACTAGCACTTATTGGAACAATTCTGTGTCTAATTCCTGAACAAAGAGTACATGACTCTGCAGTCACAGAAATGTCACTTAAAATTTGCTAGCTCCAACACTGATAGGAGTCTGATTATAGAAAAATCTACCTGGTTTTGGAGTCCTTAGAACACTGCAAAGAGAATCTGCTGAATTTGTACATTTTACCTACAACTGGAAGTGGGGTAATTACTTTTCCACACTGATTTTTTTACAGTAAAGAAGGTCTAACACAGAATCTCTCATTTCTCAAACACAGAGGTATTACATGTTCAAGTAAGGGCTTTCTTCTAATACTTCAACAAAAACATAATTTAAGAATTCTAAACTGTTTAAGTCAATACATTTCTGTGAGCCTCAGCTATACAGAAATTATTTGAACACTGTGAAGTAAAATTTACCTAGCAAATTTACCTGGGGTAAATCAGAACTTCTAACATAAGATAATCACTATTACATGATAAACTGCACAATTATTAAAATAATAAGAGAAATTACCTGCTCTGCCAGTGTCTCACAGTCTTTAAGTTTTCCTCTTGAGCACTGAATTCCACCATTTCCAGTTATTACAATGGTTGCAAAACTTTCCTCTCCAGAAGGATCTCCACCAGGTTCCTTTACTTCAAAAACCTCTGAATAGAAGGCAGTCTGAAGGGTTTCCAGATTTATAAGATACTTAAGTTTCAAGTTTCTGGCAGTAGCTTTGCATTGCCCAAACTGTTGTATAAATTTGCGGAACCTGTACCTTATTCTTTTCCGCGTCAAAATGTGGTAGTCTTGGATTTTTGCTCGCACACATTTAGGCAAAAACATTTTGTAGCTGTGAATAAATAACCAGCAAAAAATCTACTCATTTTATCCATTAAATCCATTAAAGCAATGATGATTAGTTCCGTGCTAAACAACTCATCATGAAAATAATTTTTCCTCGAAATGTATAACCTTAATCCTCTAAATAACCTTATTTTTTAAACTGTAGGATAACAAGGATCCTTTCTTCAATCTGTAGTATCTTATTTCAAATACAGCTGTCTCTTCTTCAATTTTCCATATTTCCCCCCTCACTCAGTTCAACATATATTACATAATGCATTTTCCATAAATCCTGACTGTTCTAGTCATCACTGAAGTTTTGAGCTAAGGCAGCAAAAGTTAAACAGCTGCTTTGTTTGGTGTAGAAGTTGGAAAGAGGATACTGCACAGACAGAGGCAACTGCATTGATAAAGAACAACTTTCCTGGCTGAAACTGTTAAGTGGTAAAATACAATGTTGTGGTTGGTTCTCACTGAAGTTCCTATATCTCAGTCCATATTCTTTATCAAAGGGCAAAAGAGTAGTTTGTCACCTGCACTAAGCTGGAGGATTTGTTGTCTCATTCCCTTTTTTACTCCTTCTGCTAGGTTTCATTAAAAGACAAACATTAAGCATTAAGTACTAAGCAAGGACAGAATTAGCTGAGTAGAAACCAATTAGGTTGATAAACCAATACGAACTGATAAAGTCATGCAAGTTTAGCAGAGATCAGCCCAACATGCTTAAGAGCCTGCAGGGCATGACATGACAAAAGAGGCATAAGAGAGCTTGGTTTGTTCATCATGGAGAAAAGAAGGCTCAAGTAAAGTATTCGACTAACAGTCTTCAACTAACGGATATGGAATGGTTTGAATTAGACTTCTCAGACATGCACAGTGAAAGGACAGGAGGCAACAGAGGGTAACTGGTATCACAGAGAAGACTGATTAGATACAGAGGAAATCCTCCTCAGTGAGGGTGATGGTACACAGGACAAAGTTACGCAGAGACATGGTGGAATCTCCATCCCTGGACATTTTCAGAACTTGACTGGACAACATCCGGAGTAACTTTACCTAACTTTGAAGTTGGTCCTGATCTGAACAAGGGGTTGGATCTAGACCATAGGTCTCTCCCAACAAAAATTTTTCCCATCCTTTCCCACATAAGTAGCTGCTGCCTTACCTCTCATTACGAGAGCCAAATCCATCTACTCAAAACCACAAATGGCCACTGTGATACAATCTTTCTAATAATTTCTAGTTTACACTATAGCTAAGTTTACAGAATCAGTATGCTAGAATAGATCAGTTGCCAACAGCCGAACATCTCCTCACAGATGCTAATGTGCAAAAACTTTGGTTTTAGATATCAGATAGGTGTGACACAATTATGAAGTATGGAGTCACCTGACTGAATTGTAAATAGCCAGTGGAGTTTGGTCCTTTTCTTTGGCCACTCTCATCATATCCAGAACAGCCATTCCAAGGCATTCTTCTTGTGTTTCGTGAGTAACAGGCATCTGTACCCATCCATCCAAAAAATCAGCTCGCCACTGAGAAAGAAGAATGCAGGAATTAAAGTTAAAACTGTAGCACTGCTGCTCATCAATAAAAAGGGGGGTTGGAGTGTAGTTTTGTTTTGTTTGTGGGTTTTTTCGTTGGTTGGTTGGTGTTTTGGAGAGTTTGTTTTGGTTGTTTTTTTTTTTAATACTACACTCTCCTCAATGAACCCCTTCATCCACAAAAAGCTGCGCGTGTTCATAATGGATACCATGCTTAGAAAGACTGTTTTCAAAGCCTTGTCAAGTGTCGAGAAGGTCAGTGTGGAGATGATGCTTTTCTACACTGTGTCAGTCCAAAATGAAAATGGAAATCACACTGAAAAACTTGACAGTGGCACAAGAAAGGTGCTATACACTCTCACTGCTCTCACCACAACTCCCATTAGAACTTCATCTCTTCAAATATTCGATATGACAAGGAATTTTTCATTTTGAGAGGGCTTCAAGCTGTCGAAACAGCAACATGTTTACTAGAAGAATACATGAAAGAGAATAAATACTAAAAACATTTACCATCCTGCATTAAAAAAATAATCAACCAAATCATACCTGTGCAAATAGGTAAGACATGACAAGATCATCAAGAACAGGGCTTTCTGCACCTCGAAGAATGCCATACCGATATGCTCTGCTGCTGCCATTGCAATACCAGTGGGGAAAATAAAACCTGTTATGAAATATTTATGTGAACATCAATAACCAGATACTCCTGCTTACCAACACCAGACATTATCGCTTTCACAGAAATGCAATTAGTGCTGGCGGGTTTGGAGGACCAATATGAAATCCCAGCTAGTCAATGGAAGGCTTTGGAGCCAATTTTTGGTGTCTTAGAGTACCACAGCATTTAAGTAGGGTGATAAGCTGTACTGGTAGGAACAAGGAGCTGTGCAAAGCTATGGTCACTAATCTGAACATAGAGAATTTTGTGTTACTGTCTCCTAATTTCCTTTGAGACAGCTCCTAAAGAAACAGTGAAGGCCAGACTATGCTATGTCAAGTAAACAAAATCTTTTACATAAGGACAACTGTGTCTGTAGCTTCAGATGTTAGAGAGAAGAGAAAAATTATTTGACTGCAGACATCTGTCTGATTACACAGGATAATTGCTCTGTATTGCAGAATTTCTAACAGGCAAGCACAGAGGAGATGAAATGTAACATTAAGAAAAATACTATTTTTATTTCTGCTTTTTATTTTTTTTTTTCAATCTGACATGGCAAACATATGGTATATATATAATTAAATATGTTATTCAAACCTACTCTGACAATTTTGAGTCTTCTCTTATCCAACACTCCCACCAACAATCTCACCAATAATCTGTCCGTAACTTCTTGGAGAAATTATGGTTCAACTAAATATCTTATTGGTTGTGTTTTCTCACACAGTCTTGTTTACCATGAAAAGTGGTAAGCCAATTTTGAGTTGATCAAAATTCGATTTTGATTACCTTATACGGTAAATTAGGGTGAGCCTGGTTGCTTCATCTACATGGAAGATGTGATTTGGAGGATACCACATTCTCTCTGTTTCACACATGAGTGCAAACATGTTATGATACACTGGCATGATACCTAAGCAGAAAAGCAAATATAAGAAACTCTCTTCAAAAACAATCAACTTTATTTAAAAAAAAAGTTAAATATATATATATATTTATATATATATATATATATAGTGGGTTAAAACAGCAGATTGGCACATGCTCTCCAACTACTCATTGCACTAGTCCATCATTGTCAACAGCATTGTAATCATCATCCAATTACCTGCAGACTGTTTTTGCTGGTTTACTTTCTCATTATTTCTTTATGTTCTCTGACTGCGGACTGTTTACCTGTTATCCTATGCCTCATTGTTAGGTTACAAGATTTTCTCTATATGGCATCTAATACAATGGCTTCCCTGCCTCACAGATTAGTCAGCTAAGAACAGTACATTACCTTTTTCCTAAACCTGATCTAGGCACTGATTTTAAGATTTTAGACTGATGAAAAATTAGAAATAAGAAAATACAAAAACAGTCACTGTGACTAAGACAACCACTTTCCATTTGTATTTTAGTAGCTCAGTAGAGGCCAAAACCAAACATATATTGTTAATTAAACAAAATTCAAAAATATCTTTTTTTCCATCTCAACAACTCAGGATTGTTTTAACGAGGATCCTATTAAACACAAACTAATGGAAATCAGTTGAGAATTAACTCTTCAGCAGAACCAGAATTTTAATTTGGCTTTTTTGGCTCCCAGCTGAAACTACAGCCTACCGTAAGGCAAATGCTGCAGCACTGTACTATGCAATGCTTTTGCTATGATTTGGAAAACCATTTAAATACCTGAAAACTCATAGCACAAAAGGATGACTTCAACCACTGACAAACATTTTGAAGACATGAAGATATACAGGTCTAGAGGTCAGAGAGTAGGATGAAAATTGCAGTATGAAAGTCACAGTAGGTCAAAAGGAAAGAAAACCATGTTTACATTGGGGCAAGACACTTCGGGGAAAGCAGACAGAAATTACTGAAAAAGAAACCCCAATCCAGACAAAGACAACAAAAGTAACTTAAAAGACATTAAGAGACATAGGTGTCCCTGCCCATGGCAGGGGGTTGGAACTAGATGATCTTAAGGTCCTTTCCAACCCTAACTATTCTGTGAGTCTATGACTCTAAAACGATTCTGGGAAGAGGCAAAGTACCCACGACCCTGCCCAAAGACTCAGACTGAAATCACAGAAATTCACACAAGAAACCAGGAAGGGAAAAAAAAAAACCATGAAACTCAGCCTTATTTCTTTATTGCTGTTCTGAGCACCTACTAAAAGGGGCAGACCCAAATTTCTTTCACCACATCTGAAGTGCATGTAAGACAGTTAGTTAGAAAAAACTACTCAATTCCACATACAAAACAGCATAAGCTTGTAGAGCAGAAAGTAATCCAGTCTTGAATAACAACTAGCTTAAATTCTTTACAAAAAGTGATTTGGCTCTGTAGGGGGCCATTAAGAGGGCTAAGAACAAGAGGTCTATTGTGCAGATATCAGGTTAAACTGCTGAAATCTACAAACTAATCATCTGACACTTGTTTAAGCTAAAGATTGCCAAAATATTCCAGAATTACAGGTCCTAACACATGACCTTCTATGAAAAGGAGTCAGACTACAGGAAACTACAGAAATGGAAAAGATTAAAGTAACCAAAGAGAAACCAAAACTAAACAAACCCCCCAAAGGAATAGCCCTGAGGGGATTAAGTAATTGAAGCTGTAAATGTAGATGTTGCAAAGTTATGGTGCAGTAGAGCATATCTGATCCATCAGAGCTTGGAGACATACTAAATTAACTCAATTTTATGGAGTTAAAAAGAAATCTATACCATGCAACCAATCATGGTTCTCATTTGATGTGTGATCATATCTATATCAACTAGATTACATTAAAGATCAGTTTTTTTGTCTATAAAGCAATGACAACTGACTTTGCAGACTTAAGGCTGTATGGTTTCTGCATCCCAAATAATTTCAGATCAATTACAGAGTAATGCATGTGAATCACCAGCCTATTTCAGGATTCTAGCCAGATGCTAAACACCATTGGAGACAATGCTGAATATTTTCCTAGTCTTATTAACTCATTTCCCCTAGCTATTAACAATCCCACATAAGCATACTGAAGAACAAATTTCCAAGTCATATGCTTATATTCAAATGTTAAGCTGCCATATTTCGCAAAATACATTACAGATAAAGCCACCCAACCTCTAAAAAAAACTGAGCAAAACCAAAGAAACCCAGAGATTTTTCAATCCAGATCATATCATTGCCATTCTGAAACTTCAACTAAGTGAAGAGCCTGACTTTGGAATTCCCCCTGCAAATCAGAAATTTTGGCATTAAAAAAAGAAAAGTAAAAAAAATCCGCATCGCTGTCTTCTTATGTGTGAAGAGTAAACTGTGCACTCATCCATCCCTCACACTTTAAAATTTATTATTCTGAATGGTGATTTGTACTTTTCATTGCCAGTGCTCAGTGATGCACAGATTACATGTTTTTCAAGAAAAGTAGCACATTTTCATTCCTCTCTTTTTCTCCCCCTTAAGAATTGTGCATTTGTGCCAGAATATTCCTGCACTTGAAAAAGTTTGAAGATTATACAAGTAAAGCAAACCACCTTATTGGAGTCTTGAAAGTGGTCCACAAAAATCTGACAAAAGCGGAGGGACTAGAAATTCTTATTTCATGTAAATCTTGCCAGTATTATTAATGGCAGGGACTTTTCAAGCAAATGGTAATCTCGGTATTCAAATGTTTTTTCCAGAAACAATGAAAACCAAAAGACTGGGGGTGGAGGTGGGGAATCAAAGTCTTCTGATGAAGCCCAGACATGTCAACAATAGTGAAAAGTTCTGAGAAATGTATTTCTAACACTAGCCATCCTATCAAATCAATCAGTGATCAATTAGGAGAGAAGACAGTGACTCAGACATAATAAAGCAGAATTGTTCTCCACTTCTCCAGCAAGGGCTATTAAATAAATTTTCTGGACTTTTGCAAAGACATAAACATGATTATCTCTTGGCAAGTACTTTATTTTGTATACAAGGTGAAGGAGCCTCATGATACTATACAGTCTGTAAAGTAACATCGTGCAAGGCTGTAACACAGCAGAATTTTATTCCTCAAACTTCTCCTCTAAGCCTAAAACCAGAATTATTTGCATAGTAGTTTCTTCCTTTCCTCATTATGATTTTAGATCTCCACATTCAGACAAGTCACACTACTTCAGTTACCAGGGTAAGTAGCTAGTGAAATAAAGTTTTTCTCTATTTCCTCCTTTGTTGGCATTAGGTACCCTTTCACCCACACAGTACGTTTTCATTAGGCACTATCCTTCTGTAAAGAAAAATTAAAACCCAGAAACTGTGAATCACAAAAGCCATGACATCACTACAAAATGTGGAAGCCATGTGCAGTCTACAGCAGAAACACTTCTTATGAAACTGTCAATTCAAGCGTATAGTTAAGTCACTAGACATATACAGATGAAAGCAATTAGCTGCATGGAATTAATGAGTAAAGACAATTCTAAAAAAGTCTATTTTCAAAGTCCAATACAAACAGCAGTCAGTTCGCACACAACTGTCCAGTAAACTATCTAAGACTTAGAAAGTCTTGTACATAGCAGATGGAAAATTGCTTAGCTTTTCTTATATAAAAATAGTATCTTGCCCTCATCTGTCATGTAAACTGGAGGCTTACCAAACCGGCACCACATTCACTGTCTCTATCATGTCAGAAAAATCTTTTCTGAACAGTTAATTGAAGGACAGATTTCCTTTCTTGGCAAAGCAGAGTTTCCTTTCCCGACTCAGAGTTCTGACTAATTCATTCCTCACCTTGGGAGGCTGGAGCACAGGAAGGTGCAGGTATTGTGTTGTGTGACTGAAGATTTTCAATGAAGGCTATCACTTCAGAAAAAACAGAACAACCTCACTCACACCCCACAAATCCCAAAACCAAAAGACCCCCAAAACCCACAAGGGGCAGTTGTAATCACAGGTAACTCTGAGATATGTGAATTTGCAAAATTCAGAATGTTAAGGAAAAATATGGTTAAAATTCTGTAGCTACTAATAAGCAATCTCAGGTACTGAGCCATAAAAGCAAGAAGTACTGCATACCATCACATTATGTAACAGTCACTCCCTTGCGTTTAACTGAATGCAGACACTGACAGTGTTTATTCATATTAAATGTTTTCCAACAGTATTTTTACTTCGGCAGAATCAAAGATTCTCTGCTATCTTAAGGGGTTCCAGAAAGCACCAGCAGTTTTCAAGGAAGTACCATGGAACTTCCAATCTCCTTGCAACTTAGACGGGTGAGAATTAACAGGTTCCTAGGTGGAATTTCAGGATATCAACATTAAAACCAAAATAAAACAAACCAAACAAAATCAAACACAGAAGTCTAGAAATTCAAGGGGTTTTTAACTGTCAGCTGCTTGTAATTTAGCAACCCAGTCAGGATTGTCAAACTGGTTCCCTCTTGGGATTCCAGTTCCTCTAAAGTTAGTATCTCAAGGGTTTAACGATCCTAACAAAAGGGGAAATCAGAACAAATAAATTCAGATGTACCCTACAGAAATTTAGGGTTCATATACACCAGCAGGACAGGCCATGGCAGAAATGCAATATGCTAATCAAAACTATGCTCCTTTAACTTTGTCAAAACATTTTAAGGCTTGCTATTTAAATGTTACTTAAAGTCACTAGCTCTGCATACTTTGATACTAATTTATAAGATTTTCAAGAATATGGCATAAATTTAAACCTGCAGCCTTTTCAGCCTTTTCCACCAATTTAGAAAGAAATATAGCTACAAATTCCATTGAGAAAAAAGTTGTATAATATTGCCATAGTAGCTGCTGGGCAGAAATCACTCTTCAGAGGACTCTGTCTATGTCAGCTCTACAAAGATAAAGGCTCAACATGATAAAATATTTCATATATACAAGCAAGTATAAATCACTAGTTGTATACTTTAGAAACTCTGATGAAGAATGATAAAACAACAGAAAAATACAAAACCAACTTGTACTATTCACACAAATTATTTTTAACATTTGTACTACCTATACCAGCAAAACATTAACTGGTACCCCACAAAGCTAGAAGTCTTGAGAAGCACTTGTGAGGTCCCACAAAACAAGCAATATAGTATGAAGTATTCAGATGATCTCCTGGGAGGCAGGACTAACTGGATTTGTGGATTAGCAAGAATTGGGTTTTGCATGTTTGTGATGTGGGCGAGAAGAATATCATACATGGCTCAGGCCCTTTTTCTTTTCTTCAGCTGGAGGAAAGAGACTATAGAACCTTGGGAATACAGTGGAAGGTATCGGAAAGATCTTCATTTGAATCACCATCAAAAAGATACCTTAACTTAACTCTAGGTCAAGCTGTAAAACTCAGACCTATAAGGTCTGAATCAAGAGTGGTGAATTCTCATTAAGCTAAAACTTCTGAATACCACACTACTTCCTCATGATCTCCCAGAATGAATCCTGGGCAGCGCTTCTGCTGAATTCACTGTTTTGCTTATCTGTTACATGAACAGCAACTCTACAAACTCAGATCTTAGTCGGACTCTGCCAGGGCTGAAGATCCCCAAAGAACAATGGGGCTTCAAGCCAGGATAATCTTTGTCAAACTACCTACTCACAGCATGAAACTCAACAGCATGGAAAAAACTGACAGATCCATCCCAAAAATAGTCATTTAAAGCATATTTAAAAACATCATACCAAAAAAAGCCCCAAAATCACAAAAGTGTAAGGTGTTTCAAGATAATAAAATATACAGACTCAGCAGCTTTGTATCTGTAACCCAGTATAAAAGAAAGATTTGGAATTACAAGCCTTTCTTTCAAATTCATTTGCACCTGAAATGTGGTACTTGGAAAGTTAAGACACATCTAGTCTTGTACCACTGACAGCCCAAAAGAAGATACGAAGATGCATGTACATTTATGTGTTCACATTTGCATGAGAAGCAAGAAGACAGTCACTTTAATATCCAAAGTTTATTGGAATTATTTTTTTTATTCACAAATTCAAAATCAAGAAAGATGCATGCACAAAATGCATGCCTGAAGTATTTTTGCTCTGTGTCTCAGCACATGACAATGTTAAACTCTGAGTATATGTAACAATTCAAAGGCATTCTTACATATAAACATGATTATTTCGAATACATTCTCCTGTCATTTACTCACTTTATTTTCACAATATTACACACAAGTAGTCATCTCTAATAGAACAGTTTCCATCTGCAAAGTGATTAAACATGTATAACAGCCAATATATGCATAACTTCCAGGGCCAATCAGTTTTGTATGGTTGCATCAGAAAGCAATTCAAGTTATTTTCAGCTCCTGCTGTGATTTAGCTATCCAAACTATATGTCAGTTCAGTGAAAGAAGACTTCAAGGTAAAGTATACCCTCAAATTATTTTAAAGATGGCAGTTACCCAATTATAATCCCAGTTTTGCAAGCTCTCTAACAGGAACAGTTTTGCAGCCTGGTGCTAACTACTGCAGAAAGAACAAAGAGGTTAGCATTTTAGTTAAAATGCCACCACTTTGACGGGCTCTGGATTATTAAAAATTTTCTTGCATTAAGCTGAATTTCACTCCCTCATTAGGAAAACTGTTATGTATGTACTTACCACAGGCTTTACAGGCAACAGCACAGATCTCTTCTGCAACATATTCTCCAGCTGGAAATTGAAGGTAATCTCCTCCTGTCTTCCCAGGAGAATGATAAAGGTATACTTGAAGCAATGGTTCTGTCTGCCTGGGTGTGTTGCTGTTGCCATGGATGTCACCATTCTGATGGACAGTAGAAGTTTCTGTACCTTCCATATTTGTCATTGTAAGACAGGCCATTGTTCGGTTTGGTTCTGTTCAGACCATGTGCCTAAAAGAAATGTAACGTGTAGTTCTTGACTAACTGTATTTGGTTTTGCTTATAATACTCCTATTTCATGACATTACCGTTCTGACACAGGAAAAACATTAACAGCTAAGAGAATGACTTAGAAGGTTTACTAAAGTTTCTCCTTGATTTACTATGTAGCTCTAGTTTGAAAAACAAAAGACACTATGACAGGAAAACCAAAGATATTAACTGGGAGTCCCACTAGAGGATTTATTACCTCTCACTGGATTTTAGACGCTGTATACTTACCTGTCCAGTTGAAACATGCTAGTTAAATCTGAAAACTAAAGTAATCCCTACAATGACATACGTACAACTCGTTATATTCCCTGTTTAAATACAAAGACTGCACTGGTAACTTACAAGACAATTAGCTAGATTATTAGCTGGCACTGATGAAGAGAAGGGCAGTAACAGCACCTTTTGGCTGAGTTTTAATCTTAAGCAGACACATAAAAGAAAACATGTACTAAGTGAGGTGAGACTCTTAGTCAGAAGACTTGGTTTGTATATATGAATCAGAGGACTCCCAACATCGCCTTCTTTCAGGCTAATAATCTGAATTTCATTTGTAAGGAATTCAAGCTAAAAATCTTCTTTGATAAATATAATCAAAGAAAATAAGAGACTAATAACTCAATATATAACCACATATATAACTATATATATAATAATTGTTTATTTGTTTTTTAAAGTGAGTGACCGCATATTCTGAAAGCCAGATGAAGAGTGTCTTTGCTCTTCTTCAACTCTTTAGGGCTCAGTGTTGGGACTGGCACATTCAACATCTTTGTCAGCAACATGGACAGTGGGATTGATGCACCGTCAGCAAGTTTACCGAAGACACCAAGCTATGTGATGTGGTTGACACACTGGAAGGAAGGGATGTCATCCAGAGGGACCTGGAGAGGCTGGAGAGGTGGGACAGTGCAAACCTCATGAAGTTCAACAAGGCCAAGTGCAAGGTCCTGCACCAGGGTCAGGGCAATCGCAGGCACAACTACAGGCTGGGCAGAGACTTGGGAGAAGAAGGAGAAGGACTTGGGGGTGTTGATTGGTAGGAAGCTCAATGTGACCCCGCAGTGCGCGTGCACAGCCCAGGAACCAACCATCTGCTAGGCTGCATCAAGAGGAGCGTGACCAGCAGGTCGAGGGAGGTGATCCTGCCCCCCCTACCTTCATGAAACCCCACCTGCAGTGCTGCATCCAGCTCTGGGGTGCCCAACACAAGAGGGACACGGACCTGCTCACGTGAGTCTAGAGGAGGCCACAAAGATAATCAGAGGGCTGGGGCACCTCTGCTATGGAGACAGGCTGAGAGAATTGGGCTTCTTCAGCCTGGAGAAGAAAGGCTCCAGGGAAACCTTGGACCAGCTTTCAATACCTAAAGGGGGCCTACAGGAAAGCTGGAAAGGGACTTTTTACAAGGGCATATAATGACAGGACAAGGGGGAATGGCTTTAAACTGGAAGAGGAGAAATTTAGATTAAGAAGTTCTTTACTATGAGGGTGGTGAGACACTGGCACAAGTTGCCCAAAGAAGCGGCTGTTCCATCTGTTGCAGTGTTCAAGGCCAGGCTGGATGGGGCTTTGAGCAATCTGTTCTAGCGGAAGGTGTCCCTGCCCATGGCACGGGGTTGGAACAAGATGAATCTTTACGGTCCCTCCCAACCCAAACCATTCAATGATTCTGTAACTAAATCGTAATTTTAATCAGTCTAATCCATGTTCATGATAAAAGCTTTGACCACAGTGTGTAAGGCTCGCTTTTATTAAAATTGATATTAAGCAGCTACCACCTGGAATTCAGCATTTCATATTTTCAAAATGCGCAGTAGGTCTAAACAAGACATCAGTTATAAGGATTTGGGTTTTTTTTATAATCACTGAAAGTTTTGGACCACTATAAAGTCTCCTGAGGGCTTTTTCTTCTCCAGGCTGAACAACCTCAACTCACTCAGGCTTTCTTAATGAGAGAGGTGTTCCAGCCCTGTCCTGGGTTCAGCAGTAGCAGTCATGTTTCTCCTCCTTGGTAGCTGGTGCAGTGCAGTGTTTTGACTTTCGGCTCGGGAACAGAGCTGATAGCGATGTTTTGGTTTGGCCAAGGACTTTGTGAGCCTCATGCTCTGCCAGGGAGGAGGGGAAGCTGGGAGGAAGCAGAGACAGGACACCTGACCCAAACTGACCAAAGAGGTATTCCATACCACAGCACGTCATGCCCAGGATGTAACTGGGAGTTAGCCGGAAGGGCTGGGAGACTGCAGGGTTGGAGGAGGTATCAGTCGGAGCTTGGTCGGGCTTGGGGGCGAGTTATCGGTCAGCTGGTGCTGAGGTGTTGTATTCTGTTCCCTTGTTATTTCCTTTATCATTATTATCATTGGTGGTAGCATTAGTGATTTGTGTTATACCTTAGTTACTAAACTGTTCTTATCTCAACCCGTGGGAGTTGCATTCTTTTCGATTCTCCTCTCCGTCCCTCCGAGAGCAGGGGGAGGGCAAGAAAGGGGGGGAAGTGAGCGAACGAATTACCTGACTGGGTTTAAACCACGACAAGCCCTCTGATCATTTTTGCGGCCCTCCCCTGGATTTGCTTTAACTTGCCTTCATGTCTTCGCACAGCTGGACACAGGATTCCTAGTAAGGCCTCACAAGACCAGAGCAGAGGAGTAGAATCCCATCCCTTAACCTGTTGTTTTTTTCTATATAATACAAATGGCTTTCTGGGCTGCAGGTGCCCATTGCCAGCTCATGTCTCATTTTTCATCTACCAGTATCCCTGAGTCCCTATTTGTAGGGCTGCTCTCAACCCCATTTGTACCCCAGTCTGATACTGAGGCTTACTCCAACCCAGGTGCAAGAAGAGCTTGCACTTGGCCTTATGAATCTCTTGAGGCTCACATGGGCCCACTTCTCAAGCCTGACCAGGTCTCTCCGGGTGGCATCCCTTCCCTCAAGCCCATCAGCTAGCTGACTACTCAGCTTAGTGTCACCTCCATACTTCCTGAGAGTGCACTCAATCCCACTGTATATTGCTGATGAAAATACTGAACAGTTAATAAAGATATTCAACATTAAAACGTTACTGTTTCATTTAAAATATGTTTAATGTTTTGGATAGGTAGACGGGTGTTGCATTCCTAAATGTGCAATTTTCAACAGCTTTTGTTTATATTGAACCATGTTGCTGTATCATAACTGTTTAGAACATGATTTTTTAAAATTTTCTGCTCCCAACTGAGGGAAGGATGAGTGTACAAATATATATTTATGCGGGTGAAAGATGACTTGTGCTACAGAAATGGACTGCAATGGTTAAGTCAGCAGAAACACCAGGCTGAAAACTTTTAAGGAGGAAAACATTCACTTCATGCTCTATGTGACAGACAAAAATACTAAATTACACAATGCAGAAAGATAAAATTATTCTATTATGATGGTAATTCTAGGGGAAAGAAAAAAATAACAAAACATAACAGAGGAAAAAAAAGAAAAAAGAGACACCATCATCAAGATAATGCGTTCGACACTGTCCCACAGGACATCCTTGTCTCTAAATTGGAAAGACATCAATTTGATGGATGGACCACTCGGTGGATAAAGAACTGGCTGGATGGACGCACACAAAGAGTTGTGGTCAATGGCTCAATGTCCGGCTGGAGACCAGTAACGAGTGGTGTCCCTCAGGGATTGGTGTTGGGACCGGTCTTGTTTAACATCTTTGTCGCTGACATGGACAGTGGGATTGAGTGCGCTCTCAGCAAGTTTGCCGATGACACCAAGCTGCGTGGTTCGGTTGATACCCTGGAGGGAAGGAATGCCATCCAGGGGTACCTTGACACGCTTGTGAGGTGGGCTGATGCCAACCTCATGAAGTTTAACCATGACAAGTGGAAGGTCCTACACCTGGGTCAGAGCAATCCCAGGCACAGCTACAGGTTGGGCAGAGAAGAGATTCAGAGCAGCCCTGCAGAGAAGCACTTAGGGGTGTTGGTTGGTGAGAAAATGAACATGGGCCGGCAGTGTGCGCTCACAGCCCAGAACACCAACCGTATCCTGATCTGCATCAAAAGGAGCGTGACCAGCAGGTCGAAGGAGGTGATCCTGCCCCTCTACTCTGCTCTCGTGAGAGCTCACTTGGAGTATCATGTACAGTTCTGATGTCCTCAACATAAAAAGGACATGGAACTGTTGGAGCAAGTCTAGAGAAGGGCCACGAGGATGATCAGGGGACTGGAGCACCTCCCATATCAAGACGGGCTGAGGAAGTTGGGGCTGTTCAGCCTGGAGAAGAGAAGGCTGCGTGGAGACCTCATAGCAGCCTTCCAGTATCTGAAAGGGGGGCTATAGGGATGCTGGGGAGGGACTCTTCATTAGGGACTGTAGTGATAGGAGAAGGGGTAACGGGTTAAACTTCAAAAGGGGAAGTTTAGATTGGATATAAGGAGGAAATTCTTTCCTTTTAGGTTGGTGAGGCACTGGAATAGGTTGCCCAGGGAGGTTGTGAATGCTCCATCCCTGGCAGTGCTCAAGACCAGGTTGGACAAAGCCTTGGGTGAGATAGTTTAGTGTGAGGGGTCCCTGCCCATGGCAGGGGGGGGTGGAACTAGATGATCTAAAGGTCCTTTCCAACCCTAACCATTCTATGATTCTAAGAGAAAAGTACGTAATTTTATTTCCCAAACAAAGCAACACAAAGAGCCACTGTACCACATATATATTAAATCTGAATTTCTCAGTGCAAGTGTCACTCACTACATTCCTTGGACCTGGATCTAAGGTGGGCATACAGAAACAGTCTGGTTTGTGTTGGAAGGGACCTTCAAATGTCGTCTAGTCCAAGCCCCCTGCAATGAGCAACGACATCTTGAACTAGATCAGGTTGCCCAGAACCATCCAGGTTGGCCTTGAACGTCTTCAGGGATGGCACATCTCTGACCTCTCTGGACAACCTGTGCCACTGTTTTACCACCCTCATTGCAAAGAATTTCCTCCTAAGGTCTAGCCTGAACCCTCATTCACACAGCCAGCAACCTCTAAATGTAAGAGACTTGTGCTTTCAGTGGTAAAGGCAGCACACAGGTAACAAGAAAGTGTTGAATTAAGAAAAAAAAATGCATTTATGTTAACCCATTAGGGAATTCACATTTCTTATGTATGTAAGTCAACAGTATGCAATGTAATGTTTGTGCTCTACCATTTGCTTATATAAAACATTCACGGATTTTATCTCCAGAGAAAGGCTTATTTAATTAGCACAGAAATTTTTCTAAAACACCCCAATAATAACTCTGTTGAATATAAACCTTCACCTGAACTGGCAGATTCTTTTCATTTAGATCATGTGGTATTATGTCTACCCAGCACTGAAGGGAAATACTGTTTATAGAACTGAAAACCTGGCCAATTTCCAATGCGAACTAAACAGAGTTGTTTGTGCTGAGCCCTCCTTCATAAAGTTTGTGCATTTAGAAACACACTTGCCATTTCAAAAAAAAAACAAAAACAAACCCTCATCATTCCCTGTTTCTATATAAAAATCTCCATAACTAATAAGAGAATTTTGCTTGATCATACATAAATATGTGAAATAACAATAAAATACAGCAAAAAATGTAAAGTAAATATACAAAGTAAATACAACATGCAAAATAGTCTACTCCTCCCTTTGAATGCACCCAGAATGAGACTTTTTCGGGTACGCTACATTACCGCAGATTTATCTGTTTGCCAAAAAGGAGCTATGTCCACGCATATCTGGAAGCGAGTGTCTGACATAAGACTCGGCTGAAGAGAAAAATGTCCTGTCCATTTATCCATGTAACAACAATGTGTAACAGAATCTGGATGGAACATAAACATCTTGATTTGGAGATCAAGTCTACTAACTATAAAAGACCTGACTCTGGTACTGATGAACAGAGGATTTGATTTAATAGGATTATTTTAATGTTCCTATTCTGGACACTATTTCAAGTCACAGCTTCTAAAGAATGAGATTAATCCTTCCCTGTCTTGCTCTAACTGCCATCACCAGTATCCACAACACATTTATATGCCGCCGTCTGTTGCTGTCTGTACCTCTAGTTCATCTGAGGATTAATTTTACCAGCCACACCAGACTGCACTGATTCATACAGTTCTTTTTTAAGTCAATCAGAAAGAAACTGATGAGACTGAAACCCAGTATTTATGCAAGAGATTTCATTATAATGAGGACAATATCCTCATTATCATGAGGACATACATAGTCCTCATGATGCAATAATATGGAGCGTTCATGGACCTGTTCACAATAACATTTATTATTTCTTTATTTGAACCATGGGGTGTACAGTTTTGCAAAATCTAAACTCTTTCATGCAAGTAATTCTCCCCCCCTGCAGCTTACATTTTTAGGGGGGTTTTCTGTGGGTTTCTAGAGAAACCTGCAGGGTTAGGATCTTAACTATACCACTTCAAACACCTAAATTTTAAATTAAACACCTAATTTTAAAACTAAATTTGGGAGGTTCAAATATCAGAGCAATCTCGCACTACAGATAAATCCCCAACTGTTAATTACCGTTTATCACCTGAGAAATCTCTGAATGAAACATGAGAGTGATGGAGCTCTTTCAATAAATATGTAATAAGTCACTCACTCACTGCTGGTATCCACAGGAGGTCAGACAAAGCAGGCGCACAAGCAGTGGTAGAACATAATGTCTCTGCAGTAAAAACACATATTTACTATTAGAAAAGTTAATGGCTATGAAGAATAAAAAACACACTTGTTTAGGAATTCATATCTGTGTTAAGGTACAGAGTGATCCACTCCATCTCATTTGCCCAAATTCCCATCTTCTTTGCCAAGATCTTTTTAAATCTAGGGTTTTTTAAATACAAGCTTTAAAAAAAACCCAAACCCAACGTTGGTTTAAAATGCATTTTTGGTACTGAGACTGCTCCTCAGTTCTAGCAAGAAATTGGTATATGAAATCCAACCTGAAATATAGTTACCAATTCCTTTTTTTTATTCAGTCACCATGTTTTCCTTTTCTGTGAATACAGCATCCATTTAAGAAAACTGTTGATGTCATTACATGAAGAAAAGAGAAACGGAAAAGTAATTACAAAAGGAGACATGGTGTGTTCACTTTCTGTAGCAGCACTCCCTTTAGCCAGAACAATTCATTCTATTTAAAACCCACTCATTTCAATTCATGTGGAAGTCAACACCAACTGTCTTGTAGCAGGAAGGAGGGCACACCCCCCTTGCTCTCCTTGCACAACATTTCCGTGGTTTCAAGAAACACCACTTGAAAGCACTTAAACATAACAGCAACTTCCTGGACCAGTGAAAAAAATGATACATTCCCTGTTGGGACCCTCCCAGTGTAGAAGAGGGCCTGACAGAGAAGCAAAAATGCATTTAAAAAGTAAATAAAAGGGGAAAAACTACAGTTAGAAGTTCAAAGGGGCAGAATTCCAACTGGGAGAACGTCAAGTTTTGTATTTGATGACTCTTCAAACAGAAATCTCCATGGACAGGACACAGGAGAAGTAAATCAACACAATTTTCTTAGCACCACGCTGTATCTACTGAGTCTACCATCACTGCCCTAAGAAAAAGGAACATATCTCAACAAGCAGTAAATTCAGCTTCTCTCAGAAGTTAGGCTGTTATGGCAACAATCAGCTTTTCTCCGTGGCAATGCTGGCTCTGGAGATAAGCAGTTCTGCCGTGTTTGGGCAGCTGTGTATTTTGTATACACCTCCAGAGATTTTCCTTCAAATGCTGTCTAGCCAGCCAATTAAGATCTGATCCAAAGTCCAGTACAATCATTGCAGATTTTCCAGACCTGTATTAAAGTGCCAGAGGGAGAAAGAGGGGTTGTCTGCGGCAGAGCAGTCTATTACTGACCTACTGAGCACACATTCCATGCACACTGATCTGAGAGCTTGAGATCAAACAAAGCACAGAGCCACCATCTGCTCGTGCAGGTTTCAGATCAGGAGGTATTGCTGTGTACTGCAAAGTGTTTTCTACTTTTGAAGTACTGTTGCATGTTCACAACTGCCTTGCATTCATCATTCCCAAACAGGTTCTTGACTCTCAGTAAAGCTGCATGAAGATTTACCTCACTGCAGTTAACTATGCAGTTTTTCCAAAAACTCCAGATCAGTTGCATAGCATCACTGGCTGTATGAGACAGCCACTGATGAACTGATGGAACAAATCAGGTTAAGAACTCAAGGCACTTGTACTCTCTGCCTAGCATTTTGAATAAGCTTAGCGATATTGCAGCTTACATTTTCAAGCAAAAAATTGGACAGAGCAGGCTAATACCAAGTCTATTCTTCTTCACATGACAAACATGAAAAATGGTCACTTGCTTATGAATGAGCAGCGCACAGGTCTGGTCAAAAAGCATGGAAACTTGGGAGACTAAAAACTCAAGCCAAACAAGCTCACTATGGTTATTCTGACATTCTTTTTCTAAAGACATACCTATTTACAGGATTGGCACCAAGACCTTATAAAACTATTCAGTTTATATCTTTCAGACTAAGTCTTACCTGACACAACCTGGTCTTCTAAAAGCAGAGTTGCAAAGAATGTTACCTGGAACATACCTGGATGCCCAATTCCAAAACGAAACAAACTAGAGTCTAATGAAACGCAGACAAAATAAATTTTTCACTTCTAAACCAAGATTATACTAAGAAGAAAAGTCAGCTTCCCACTTGTAATTGTTTTTGTTAGTTTGGTTGGTTTGCACTTAATATAGAACACCGAATCATAGAATAGTTTGGCTGGAAGGGACCTTCAAAACTCATCTAACAAAACACCCCCTGCAATGAGCAAGGACATCTTGAACTAGATCAGGTTGCCCAGAACCATCCAGCCTGGTCTTGAATGTCTCCAGGGATGGTGCATCCACCACCTCTCTGGGCAACCAGTAGCAGTGTTTTACCCCTCTCACTGCAAAGAATTTCTTCCTCATGTCCAGCCTGAATTTCCCCTTTCAGTTTAAAACCATCACCCCTTGTCCTGTCGCAGCAGGCCCTGCCAAAAGTCTCTCCCCATCTTTCTTATAGGCAGCCTTTTTAAGCACTGGAAGATGCCCTAAGATCTCCCCTGACCCTTCCCATCTCCAGGCTGAACAACCCCAACTCTCAGCCTTTCCACACAGGAGAGGTGCTCCAGCCCTCTGGTCCTTCTCTGGGACCCTCTCCAGCAGGTCCATGTCTTTGCTATGTTGAGGACTTCAAAGCTGGATGCAGCACTACAGGTGGGGTCTCACCAGAGAAGCAGAGGGGCAGAATCATCTCCCTTGACCTGCTGCCACACTCCTTTGGATGCAGCCCAGGATACAACTGGCCTTCTGGGCTACGAGCACACATTGCTGGATCATGTACAGTTCTTCACCCACCAGTACCTCCAAGTCCTTCTCCTCAGAGGTACTCTCCATCCTTTCATCCCTCAGCCTGTATTGATACCAGAGGCTGTCCCGACCCAGGTGCGGTACCCCGCACTTGGCCTTGTTGAATTTCACAACGTTCATATGGGCCCACCTCTTGAGACTGTCCAAGTCCTTCTGGATGGCATTCAGTCCCTCAGGGATGTCAAAGTGCATCACTCAGTGGTACACTTAATATTTAATTATAGTCTTCCCGGTTCAGTTTGAATAGAGACAAATGGACCACAACTAAATTTTCTCATAACGTACACCCAGCAGACCTGTTATGCTTTGAAAAGTTTAAAATCTTAAAAAGGTAACAACAGTGTTTATATTCTACATGTAACAGGCAGTATTCCTTGCAAATCTGGTCTGGTGATTTCCTTTATGTATGTAGTTTTGGTAAGTTTTGGGGTTGTTTTTTAAACACAGAAATATACTAAATTCAAGGAACCAAATGCACATGCTGCTGTGACAGGCAGTAAAGTACTGTATTTTAAAAACATCAGCACGTACAGAAATGCCACTGCTTCTTAACGGAACCAACGAGAAATTCTGAAGTCTTTGTTTAGTCAGAACATTCTACATCAGCCAGTATTTCACAAAAAATTTACAGCAACAGATTCACATCTTCCTACCACATATTTATGAGAAAACATTCTTCTGATTAACTTTATCGGAGTATTCAACAATCACTTAAAAAATATTAGGCAATCTGGAAAATCTGATAACCTTTTCCATGCTTAGACAACAGATGCCAAGTTTACATACGAAGTTAATCTGTGATTTAAGTGCACCATCTTCTGCACTAAGAAAACTCTTTGTCTTTTCCCATGTAATATTTATACTGACTTTAAAAATAGCTTTCACAAAAATATTAGATACTGTCTTAAAGCATATTTCAAGATGTTTTGTAATTAAAAAAAAAAAGTAGGTCTCCAGATCTCATGATCTTTTTCCAACATGCTTTGCCTATTGGGGGATCTAAAAGTTGCCCAGCCACGAGGTAAAGCCACTGACACATAGAATCATAGAACAGTTACGATGGGAAAGGACCTTAGGATCATCTTGTTCCAACCACCCTGCCACAGGCAGGGATTCCTTCCACTAGATCAAGTTGCTCAAGCCCTTTAACACTGCCAAGGATGGAGCATTCACAACTTCATTCCAATGCCTCACCACTCTCATACTGAAGAATTTCTTCCTTATATCCAACCTGAATCTTCCCTGTTTCAGTTTAAACCCATTACCCTTTGTCCTATCACTACAGTCCCTGATGAAGAGTCCTTCCTTGGCATCCCTGTAGGCCCCCTTTAGATAATGGAAGACTGCTATGAGGACGCTTCTCCTGTCTTCATATGGGAGGTGCTCCAGGCCCTTTATCATCCTTCTGGCCCTCCTCTGGACTTGCTCCAACAGCTCCATGTCCTTCTTATGTTGAGGACACAAGAACTATAAGCAGTATTCCAAGTAGGGTCTCATGAAAGCAGAGTAGAGGGGTAGAATCACTTCCTTTGACCTCATCATGTTTATAATGTGGTCCAGAACAACGACAGAACAACTGCTTATAAAAGAAACAACTGCACAAAGTGACTCCAAATGAATTTTCCTGTTTTATCAGCTGTACATTAATATCACACAAGGATTTTTAATGTTACAAGATTTGAATCCACATGGTAGCAAACAGAAAAAGAAGGAAGATGACAGACAACCTAACATACCAATGACAAAACTTATACTAAAAAAAAAAGCAGAGAAGCAAAAATAACATTTGCTTACAGTTTTCACTTGGCAAACCAGTACATGTATCAGCAATTCAGCAAGAGCCCATGAACTTTTGCACAAGGAAAGAGTAATGATACTGGTTTGATCTGCCTGCACGACACACAGGGACCAAGTGGACAGAAGCTGTTAGTATGAGGATTTTAATCTTTTCATTCTGGTTAGGAATTAAGACAAATAATCATGATTTCTAAGTTCTTTACAACACAATGAAGTCCTTGCCCTAGCTTATCTCACAAAGAAAGCTATGTGGGGTGCTGTTAAGAAAAGCAGAACGAACAATACACTCGAGAAGCAATAGATCAATAGAACAATACCCCAGCATCACAGTAACCTGCCAAGTAGGTGAGTTACCAGAAAAGCAATCAAATCAAAGGCCTGCCCACAAGCAACAGCTCTGCTTGGTTTTCATAAGAACTTTGGCAGAAGTCAGTCTATATCTGCAAAACATTTCAGTTTCACCATGATAATAAATTTCAGCAAAAGGCTATTTCATCATCAAATTTCCAAGCAATTCAAATGGTTGCCTAATTGTTTTGGCAAAGATTACCTCCCAAGACTGTGACATTTGTGGATCCTTAGTCCACTAAGTGCCACTATTACCTGCACAGCTTTATATGCACATAGGAAAAGTAACCACAGTAGGTCAGAAAGACCTTCTACATGAAGGATGTGGAAAATGTCTCCAATTTCCTATGATTCTCTTACACATATCTAAAATTCTTCTTAAGTGGTACAATAAATGATGATGACAGCAAAATTAGGACTGATACTTTCACAAGTATGCCACAATATCCTATACTTTTTGTGAGCTATACTAAAAACTGAATTCTGTTTAATAGCTCAGACCACGAAATAAGGGTTAATTAGTACAGCACAGGTCTTCCTTAATTGATTCTTTGACATCTTTCAAAAAGACAGAAAAAAAGGAATTGCCAGTGCTCCTGTGTGCATGAAGCAAATTAACTCAGAGTAAAAAGTGTCTCTGAGGATTGCTCACTACTAGTCTCATTCTGCTTAGCGGCTTTTGGTTACAAAAGAAATGCAGAACACTGTCGTACATCGACGCCAGTGCTTTGAATATTTAATGTAAAAACAACTACCAGCAAATTACCAAGAAATTAGGAGACAATAAAGAAATAATAAAAAAAAAAAAATCACATTTCAAAGTGGAAAAAATATTCTGACTCACCACTGAAACAGAAAAAAGTATTTTTCTATTAAAAGGCATTTTTATTGAAAACACTGTCTAGGGGAAAAACACTTCAATGCTAGAGAACACATATGACAGTTACAGCTAAAATCACAAGTTAAATATTGAAAGTAGAAAGAAAAGCAAAAAGTACAGCAGTAGCAGCAAAGTAGTTTGTCAGATTGCTTGGCCTTCTTAAACACTGTAAGAGTGAAACAGCAGGGCTGTTATGCTAGAAGACACTGTTGAAGAAAGCAAGCTTTCCTCTTCATAACTGAAGAAGGATTTATCAAAATACGAACGAAGTTATTGCTGCAGTACTGTGCAGACAAAGAACAGCATCAACAGTTGCAAAAGAGATGCCAGTTTAGCAGATGCTGTCAAGAATCAAGCAGGCTGCACTAAGCTTGCCATTTCATGCTGCTGGCAGAGTGCAGAACAGCGGCAAAGCAGACACTAGCCATCTCACAATGGAAAAGGTTTCAAAACTGCTGCTCTTCTCTCAGCCACCAAAGACCTGTCCTTTTTCCTGTGGCAGGCAGGGATTTCTCATGTGAAGGTGTGCTCTCAACAGCTGCACTGTGGAAGAAAGAGAACAGCAAAGACCCACCACTTGCTGTAATTTGGTACTTCTGAAGGACATCAGACCTCCAACAAAGTTCTTTGTCCTCTCCAACCATGGGAGTGCTCTGGAGCTCTGAGTCTACAAAAAAGGTATCTTCTAGGCAAATAAAAATGAAACAGTTTCATCAAACAGATCTATATCTGGTAGAAAATACAAGGTTCTTTTCCTTCACAGAAAATAAAGGGTTTCTTACAGCAAACATTTCTGTGAGGAAAACCAGACATAACGCTTTCCAGTTGCCACTGGCTATTAGGATAAACTGCCCAGCTTAGAGTTGGTCAGGAAGCCTTTTTCAAGACCTGGATTTTAACAAGTTAAAGCCTTTTGGACTGTCATCTCCCTTTTCTTGTGCTCTTATCTCACTTCCCCAGTCTGGCAACTTCCCTCCTCAAAGGTTAGTAAAGCTACTGCCTCTACAGTAACTGTCATGTATGTTTACACTTTTCAGAAAGTCCTGAGGGCTGCAGAGCTAGAATTTTCTTCCTGTGAACCAAGAACAGAAGATTATGTGGCGGGGGGAAGGGCAGTGACACCAGCCATCTCCTGCAAGCAAGTAGGAGGTACACAGAAGGAGGAAGAGCCAAAGTAAATACAAAAAGTGTCAAAACAATGTTTAAAAACCTTCTTTCCCCTCCATGAGTTAAGCCACTTATTTTATGTTTCATTCTCTTCCAACAGAGCTTGAATTTAATAGCATCAAAAGAAAAAAAAAAGGGGGTGTGTGGGGGTGAAGTATAAAAAGATCCTGATTACTGGCCAAGTATCACAATAGCATTAAGAAAAAACTGTGACTCAAACCTCAAAGACTGATTGTGAAAATTTGCAGTCACTTTATGTACAGTGAGAAATAATGACACACATATGAGTACCACCATGCCTCTTTGCTATATTGCTATAGATTAAAAGGTGTCTCCAGTTTCAATAACCAGAATATCAGGATTGAAACTGCTCTTCTCTGTCAAACTTCTAAATCTCTACCTTTAGAGATTAGAAGTACACCTTCACACTTCACCATACATGGCAAAGTTCCATGTAAAATATAACCATAACCCCAGCCACCTTTTCTGCCTACAAAAATAGAAAACAAAGATATATACTATGTTCTTCACTATATTATAAGATGTACCCCCTGCTCCAGCATTTGTGGGTTCCTTGGTTTCTTTCCCAGTTTTCATCACCTGACAAAATCAGAGGGTAAATAAAGTGGTCCTAGACAATAAAATTGCATAATATGCTACATAATAAAACACGCATGACCTTGTTTCCTGTAACATTTTTCAGTGAAACATGTGGGGGAGGGAAAGACTCTCCCTCAGATTTACCAGTCATCAAAAATACAAAAACATCTGGATCAACTAAGCTATCCCCTTATGCATATCCCAGCTTCTACACTATCTGAACAGAATCTGAACACATGTGCTTCGACAAATTAGCCCTTTACAGAAAAAACTGACATCATGTAAACAGGATAACATTTAAGTCAGAATGAATCAGCAATCTTTACCAAACAGGCAAGAGCAGAAGATGCCAGTGTCTGGTTTGGACACTCCGGAAAGATCCCCTTCATCTTCAGCCTCTGCTGCTTTCTCAGCTTTAGTTTAGAAATTGTCTTATCAGTAGGCCAGACCTGATGTAAATCTCATTTAGAAATTCCCTCCTCAAGGTGCAGGATTTTCTAAGGGATTTTGGTGGTTTTTACACACACGAACACACACACAGAGGCATGCACCTCCCCTTGGAAAAGCATACAGTTATGCAGAGGAAACGAAGCTAGCTCTTTATAATGACACATCAGTTAAAGAAACCTGGAATACTAATACTATTCGGAAGTGCTTAACTTTGCATTACCTGTTTGTAGAAAATGTAAATCCATGCAATGCAATGTATATAAGATACCCTGCATTTTCATTCGAGTCTTCTTTAGTATTGCAGAAGCAGCTCAAAATCTAGGCAAGATTACACCATGAAGTTCTAAAACAGGTAATAATAAACCTGCCTTAAAAAACGAAACAAATACAAAAAAAACCAAACAAGCCAAAACCTAAACAAACCCCAAAACAACCCAACAACAAAAAACAAAAGCACAGCACCTCCCTCCTTGCCTCCAACTTAGATCCTATGCAGATTCAACAAAGCTACAATGGGCATTGTGCATGAACTAAATCACATTTACAAATCCTTACAGAATTAAGGCCTGGCCATATAAATGCAAAACAGTAAAATATGAGTAAGACCCTCTGAGATATCCAAGCAACAATCTTGTGAGACTGTGCCACAAAAATATCTGAAATTACATTATGTCTGTAAATTAATGTTTAATTAAAATACTAACACTCTAACTCAAAACTACAGAAGTGTATTCACAAGCCTATCAAAAAATGATCTGGAGTTCAGTTATCATATTGATATTGCAGTTTCTGTTATTCTTTGAGAGAAGGGTTGAATAAATTATTGTTGAATAATTTATGAGAGCAATGTTGACACTTTATAATTCGTAAAAATGTACTTACTTGATAGTTACTTTACGCTTCCTTAATCACCAATGGCCTGAGAGCTCTCCACTTGCTCCCTATCTGAAATACCAGCCATCTTTTTGCAAAGATATAGCACTACATGCTTTGCCAAGATCACGTTATCTCTATAAACACAGATTGTCAGAAAAAAAAATGAAAGAAAAAAAACCCCAGGGCTCTGAAAGTAAACAAAGGTTTGTCATAAAAAGTACCATTAGCAGAGATTCTGCAGAACTCTAATGATAATGACAGGGAAAAAAACAGGTTTCATTAAGAAGAGACACATCTATTCACACGGCAAGATTTCCAATTGCTTTCTCTTGTACTTCTTTTTTTTTCCTTTTTTGTTTTTTTTTTTTTTGGGTTTTGAGAGAGAAAATGAGAGACTGGTACTTCTACCCCACTGGAAAAGAGTCAAATTATCATTGTGTCCAGTACTCAGAGAACTCTGGGTTTAGTATGATTATGCAATTCAATTGTATGCTTTATTTTAAAGATAAAGAAAATACTCCCAATTAAGATACACTTACAAAGATCTCCCTGTATTCGTATTACATATTTCCCTAAGTGTTGAGCAAAGCTTTTTTTCATGATTCTTGGTATTATATCCTGAAAAAGCATAAGGAAACTGCAGAAAGCAAGAGCACATGAATTGTGACCCAATAGATCAAAAAGCTCCAGCAGACTGCGGATTTAAGAAAAAAAGCATAATAGAAAAGCAAACGATAGCAGATATAATGACTGTAGAATAAATACCTATTTGAAATGCAGCATTTTCTCTTTCAGAAACAAGAACATAACACTGCTGGAACAAAGAGTAAAGAAAGCAGTAGATTCTGTATTTCTTGATTTTTTAGATACACTGATGCAAAATACATTTCAGGTAAACCTGTGTTACTGAATTTGGTGGTGGATGAGAAGAAGAAATATAACTGGTCTGTGATAAATAGAAGACCAAGTAAAAGATACAGTGTTCCTTTTTGGATTTCAAAATGTGCTGCTATAGACTGTATTATTATCAGTTCCTTCATGAGGAAGCATTAAAAAGTAAAGATTAAACATTTATAGCATGATGCATTTTTGAACCAATAAGTTGTTTATAGGAAAGTTGCATTACAAATTTCCAACTGAACAAGTATTCAACTGTTCTTAAAAGTCTGCTGACAGAAAACTAGAAAAAATTTAAAACGTTCAAGTCTCTCAGTAAATAAGTCAATTCCAACACAAGCTTTGCTGCTGAGCCCCTAAATCTAGCGCTTTAATCTACATGTCAATCTTGGATGAGTTCCCACTACTCAGTTTGCAGTTTGCATCTACTAGTTTGCATCTACTCAGTAATGCAAACCAAGACACATCAGTTCCTCCTGCTAGACGCCACTCCTGGTCAGAAGTCTTTCTGTTTCTATGCTGCCTAAAGGGGGTATTTTCCTACTCACTTTTCAATGGAAAACTCAAACCTACCCAAGACAATCTGTTAAAAATTTAGGATCCTCTGTTCTCTAAACAATAGAACAAGACAGGCTTTTTCCTCGATCGATCTCAAACTCACAAACCACTTCAGTTTTCTACAGAACTGTTCAGCATATTATACATCCTTATTTGCAGCTTCACCTCAGCCAAACTAAGAATCTCAGGCCTCTCTGCCAGCGTTTTGGACCAAGCTGCAACAAAGAGGTAGACTTCTGTGGACCTTGAGAACCACTCCCCAAGGCAAACCACAAAAAGACCAAGTATTCCATACTACTTAGTATGTTGTTAGAGGTGACAAAAACCAAGCTAAAACAATGATGCAATGAAAAACCCAGCTAGCTCCCCCAAAAAAGGCCTGTTAAAGACTCTTTGACACTTGTATTTCATTTAATTAGGTAAGCTGGAGCTAAGTCTAGAATACAAGGGAAATGGAGTGCATTACAGGCAAATTTTTTTTAGCTTGCAAGCTACACCAAATGTCTCCAGCTGAACTAGTCACTCTACAAGGTTTTGCACATACATTTTCAGGTATAAGACTAATTGCCGAGACCCACCAAAGTAAGTTTAAAACCAACCCTAGTCTCTTCTGCTATGCGTGCTTTGAGCTCTTGAAAATATACCCTAACAAATTATTATAAATGCTATTAGTTACTGGATTTGTTAAATGTATATTCCAATTAGCAAACAAAATCCAATTTAAAATCCTAAGCAGCAATTAAAAATGTCTGAATGTAACAATTCTGACCAGGCATTCAGTAACTATAAATGGATACCCTGTACCACCTGCTGCCCTTAAAGCATTCATCACATTTTACTGCTCACCTACCAGTAAATGATTTTTTACATAGATTTTATTTTTTTTAATTGGTCCATAATAAGGACTTTGACCACCAGTACCTGAACAGTCCACCCACACCAAGATCCAAACTAAACATCCCAGTATTTGTCTGCCAATTCATCAAATAATAACTGAATTGAGTTTCATTTTGCTAAAGCAAATAAGGTCACAGTACAATTACATCCCTCTGACAGGCACACAGACAAGAAGTAAAAAAAAAAAAAAACAAACCCACCCAAATATCAGGAGAAGCCAGACTCTGGCCTTAATTTTTCTAGGCCACTGATAACATTCTTTGCTATCAAACATATTTAAAAACTAAACCCCAAAATACAGCTTTGCTGCAGAAAGCAGAGCATACTTCTGTCAGCAAAGAACTTGGCCTCAGTGTCATCAGATTACTTCCACTATTACAGACAAGTCTTTAACTATGCACAGTAATCTCCATTCCATTTATGTTGGACTTCAGTACCAGGGTGCTTTACATAAAACACTGTCACCTTCCTTACTTTCCAGATGTAAAACAAGTACAAGGATCTAAAGTGCTTGCCCACGTTCACACCGTGAGCCACTGGCAGATCTAATATAAACACAATTCTTTGTTTCACAAAATATTTAACAAAACTAATTTAACTGTAAAGAATGACATAATAATTCCTTCAACAAAGGCAAGTACTTGAAAAATTAAGTAGCACTATAAAGGAAGTGCTATTGAAATCTCCAAACTGCTCAAACACTGCAAAATAAAATCCATTTTAAAGTTCAACCCTTACCATAACTCTACATGCACAGTAGTGCTTCAGTTTCATTTCTCAGTTCTAGTATACTGAGGAAACCCAGGCAGGGGAAAGAAAAAGAAACTCTCCTGAACACAAGAAGTTCAACACAAAGGGCATGCATAAGGAGAAAAACAAACCATACCAAGGGGGAAAACAAAAAAACAACAAAAGGGGAGGAGAACGGGAAGGAAAAGGCATTAAGAGTGAAAGCCATAACTGCAATATATTTAACGCCTTGAAGTAACACAACACAATGATTCTGAAAACTGTTTAAGATTTCCATTCTCAATTACTCTTTAGAGTTTGGTAAAAAGAGAATTATGTAATAGATATGACACTACTGCGAACATCGCTACCAAAGCCAGTGGGTGTACTGTGCACCTCATAGGTGATCAAAATATCCCTCATGCCTTCAACAGAAACAGGATTCTTTGTGGCTCTATCATACTGATCCAGTCTAAATGCCATTACAAAGCAGACTTAATGCCTCTGCACTATTCCAAGCAGTAAATAAAACAAGTTCATAGACATGGGCTCTTGTTATTCTTCCATCCTCATTCAAGACTCATGAGTTCTAAGAGAAGTGTTTATCTCATGCAGCAGATGCTTCCCCTCCCACTTCCCTGTAAAACTGTTCATAGACAGTATCACCATTTAACTCTTGACCTCATCTACCTACTGGTATAAGCAGCATGCATCACCATGACCGCATGTGAGGATAGTATAAGCTGGGACAGATCCTGTGAGTCACTTCAGACAGACACAGTCAGAACTGCAAGAAGTGGAAACTGCAAGAAAGCAGTTTCTTCTTGAGAAAAGTTAAGGTAGTTTGAGATGACTCTCATAATCGATAAAGGATGTTAGAAACCTCCTAAAACTAAAATAACGCTAAGTGGCAGAGCATAACAGTCTTCCCTTGCACTTCCTTTTACCAGTCACATGCTCTTGTTGACAGCAAGACTGGGTAATGGGAGGATTCACCCTCTGGTGAAGGATTCCATCGCACCTGATGTGGAAACATCCTAAAGCCAAATTATTCCTCTCTCAGACTATATCCTGTCAAGCAATATATGATCTGACTAAGCAACGTACGCACAGCAACCGAGTCACATCTGAAGACTTCAGCTCTTTTTACATGTCACACAGAGTCTCTGCCAGAACTAAGAAAAAGAGTGGGCAACAGGAAAAAAAGTGCAAATCACTGGGGGGGGGGGGGGAAGAGAAAGGAAGTCAGGATGACAGACATCAGAAACTTACAGTTACAACACAATGTGAGATCTCTGTAGGAAGATAGCCTTGTAGAAAATTTGAGAATCCCTTACTGTCCAGCCTGTATGTTGCTTGAACAGTTCTCAAATACAGAATGCATTATTAGGTCAAAAGCACATATTAGTATGCCAAGCCTGAGCCCAAATGTCTCAGCTGCTTTCCTTCTTTCCCTATTCCCATTCCTACTGCCCATCTTGCTTCTCAAATAGAGAAATTCTCTTTACTCTCACCTCCCAGCCACAACTGGGAACAGAATCAGGTTCAAATTGTAACTCAAATAACCTCAGTCACTTAGCATGTACTCCACCTTATTTAAAAATAAAGACTAATTAAGATAGTTTATAACTAATTAGAAGTCTGTGGACTGTTAGGCAGGCATAACCTTAATACAGGCAAGATGAAAGAGATGATTGTGTATAGGCAAATGAAAAAAAAAATAGCATGCTGTACCTGCTTGATATCAGTAGGTATACGAAAATAAATAGTAACTACTAAACATGACCAGAAATCTGGACTCCACTTAATTCCTAGAAAAATCCATAAGGAGGAAGGAGATGAAGGCATCCTGCCAAAGCATTCTGTTTTGTTTTAAGCTATGGAAATGTAATTGAATACAAATGAAAATTCGGGAAGAAGTTTGAACTACTCCCGAGAAGAAAATTCCTTTTCACAGCATTATCTGCTGGAAGGCAGTGACAGACACCAGAAACATGAGATACTACATGATGGGAAAGGAATGATGTAAAAGCAGAAGCCTCACTTGAAATGGAAGATCCAGACAACGTACTGAGTCATATGTGGGCTAGAAATCAAGAAAAATAGGGTGGGAAAAAGGTAGTTACCTGCTCTAGTTTATCTCTTGCATGTCTCGATTCTTGTCTTGTAAGAAAAAGTACACAAGACTATTTCATTTCCCCTCCCATCTCTGGCAGATGTGGTCTCTCCAAATTAGGTCCCAGACTCACCCATAAATCAATTTTATGTGACTCCCCATCAAAGACTCTCACAGTTCCCACAGGTTCTGTGAGTCTGCCCAGCATCCCTGGGCTACAAAATCAGATACTGTATAGCATATGGTAGGGATCACATCCCACACTACAGGATAACAAACTCATTAATTTTTCCATTCCTATGGTGTCCAAATCATAGCTACATGTAAGCAGAAATAAGCACAAATAGCTGCTGCTAAAAATATACTATAGGTGGCTGGTTGGGTTCCATTCTCCCCTCCTTTCTGCAAAGAAGGAGATACTATTTTTCCATCTTTCTCACGATTCTTTGGTTCTTCATCACTCTCCAAGCAACATTAACTTACTCCCTTAGAATGCTGGAAAAAGTTGATGGAGGAAGATTAGATCATATTGCCAAGCCTCGTGATGGTGATTAGGATCTGTAAGCCAAGAATCAGTAAGTTCTTCCTCTTTTAACATGGGGAGTAAACGGCAGAAATCTCAAAGGCACCTAATGATTTTGACCACTAGAAGGGCAGCTAATGCCTTTGAGCACTGAAATTAAAGTGACACCCTCCTGATCCTGACATCTGCAGACCTTTTTTCTGATGAAGGTAAATGAAACCTCTAAAATCCTATGTTAAACAGAAAAAAAAAAGAGAAAAGGGGAGAACAGATCTTTCTGGGGAAAAGACTACCTACCATCAGGGCTGATTCTGTGGAGAAAGAGAAAAGGAGACTGAAGGAGTCTTTCAGTAGAACACTTGAGCAAAACCAACCTGGCCAGACACACATGTCCAAATCATCTTTTGAACTTTCTAATTTTTTTGTGCATTGTGTAAAAACACCAGTAAAAGTAAGTTATTCCTCAACAAACTTGAGCTAGCTCGGCACACGGGGACCTGCTACTCCAAATGACAGAATAGTGTGCTAACTACTGACAAACACTGCCTGTTACAGTCAGCTAGTCCTACTGAAAGAAACCAGAAGAGCCAATACTTGTCGCAAAATGCTCCTCCAAAAGAACAAAGCAGCTCTAATCCTTGTCATCAACCAGGTACCCTCTGATCTGCCATCCTCAAGGAGGCAGAGAGATAGGGAAGCAGCTGTGTTATTTTCTTATCATCTGGAACATACAAAGAGCCAAACTACAAATGATTATAAGCATCTGGCTGTCTCCCACGTGCATACAAAATAGAAACGTAGAAATGTTTCTGCAGAGTCCACCAGCTCATGCATGTGGATTTCAAAGCTGTTCAATTTTTTCTTGGCCAGTCTATGCAAACCTCCACTCAAATCAGCTTTGCTTCTTTGTGGACACAAAAGACTATCTAAAACTTTCAAAACACCCTGTCTAAATACAGCCTTCAGCAATGTATGCCAGCTATGCCACTGATTCTGCACAGATCTTCGAAAGGGTGTATAAAATACATTAGTGTCAGTCAGCTGCTTCTCTAGCCAAACAGACATGCAATCAGTACTGTGGTCTTGATGGACAATCAGCTCCCAGACAGCTTTTGAAGCACTCTGTCGTTTCCTGGTTTCTTGCCACAGTTCTTCCCCACAACTCACCTTGTTTTTGTAATATGAGTCTGAAGGCTTTGCAACCATACAAACTGGTTGGAGATTCAAGCACAGACTAAGGGGAAAGAAACTTGGATATTCATGAGTGCTAAAAGCAAGGGCAAACAATTAGCTGATCCTCACCTGCTGATGCCAAGTTAACATTGTTCTTTCTACTGCGCAAATCCTCAGCCACCCTATTCATTTAGGTTTGAGAAGGCTTGTATGATACCAAACACACAAAAAACCTCCCACGATGGATGGTGCATGTTTTGTCTATTCACTGAAGCAGCTATCAAAGTTAAAATGCACTTGTACATCTCCTTCCCTCAGCTGCTTAACATACTATTATCATAAGTGATGGATTTATGGAAAATTAGAGACAGGTACCTGCCTTTCAAGTAGGGTTTTGGGGTTTTTTTTCAGCCTTTGAAAAGAATTCAAATTAAATTATAATTTTTATTTTTTTTTTTTTACTTCAAGCACTTGCCTTAACTGCAAGACTAGTGTAGGTTTTTTAATTAATAATATGCAGCTTTTAATGACAAGTATCAGTTTTACTATCAGTAGGTATCACAGCAGGAAACAGCCCATCACAAATGATTTTGCAATTATTGGGGCTTCCCTAGACTACCAAGGTGATGAGCTTGAAAAATTTAATTTCTCTTCCATCACCAGTATGTGGTATGAATTTCTGTGATGTGAATCTGGACTACTGCCCAGATTCAACTCTCTACTGTACGGGAAAAGAAACTGATAGAATGATACCTAGTAAGTTCCTAATTAATTTTTACTTCTCTGGATGTTGCTCATAGTGATTGCTTGAAACCCAGTGGCCACTGTTGACATACCAGACAATACAACACCTTTTGACAGAAGTCTCTAATAGACTGATATTCTTCACTAGCATAGACAGTATGAGAGAAATTAATTAGTGCTTAAAGCCACGTAATTTTCAAGTATGTGAACTTACTATAATAAATGTAACGAACATGGGCCATATTTTTTCGACAAACACATTATCTAAGTCATCTAATTGCACGCATTCTGCACTATAGCCACAACCTAACTGCAGTCCTTACATCCTTTTCATTGAACACTCAGAATAGGTATATTTCAAAATTTGATGATTCAAAAGCTGAACTTCTAAATGTTTGCTTCCTTCCAAATAAGCCCCATTTTCTGGTCTTTAATGTCTCTTGATCCTCATAGTCCGAGGTGCTACTTTTACTCCTACAGTGAAAGAGCAACAGTTAAGTATGTCTGGAATATCTATATTCTGTGATAACTAATGAACAATGAAAGAAAGGCTCAATTCTTCACACTCGCCAGTTACGAAACAGTTTTTCATTAGCTTATCACTTCCATTTCTTGCAGTTATGATGAAGCATTCATTCCTCCTTTTCCTTAAACTGCTGTGTAACAACCACTCTGACACCTGTAAATACAACCTCTGTTTTGAAATATCTCCAGAGAATTTATCTACAGCAACTAAGGCACTTGCTTGTTGATCAGGCTCTTTATAGTGCAACTATTGCAGTCCTTGTTAATACCACATTCAAGACTTTCTTGTATTCACGGAACCACAGAATGGTTCTCCCATTCCTGTATCTTCAGAAAAATCTCTAAGCTGTGATTTAAGACAGAATGGTATTTAATGCTTTGCAGGGATTGTCTTCACTACTTTTCTTCTTCCCTGATTTTAGACTAGTCAAACTTTCTGTATCAAAAGTTCTTTATTTGAGGGATTCACTTGTTATTCTTTTTCCATCTATCTTACTTTAACACTACATTACCTTGTATCTTTAATCCTTTTCCCAGCAGCATCATTCCCATGCCACTGCCAAAAGCCTACAGGAGTGTTCTGAACACTAAGACCAGCAACATGTTAAAACGAAAGAGGTTTAACCGCATCTTGGTTTTGGCTGACATAGAGTTAATTTTCTTCATAGTAACTAGTAAGGGGCTTTGTTTTGGATTTGTGCTGGAAACAGTCATGTTCCAGTTACTGCTGAGCAGTGCTTACACAGCATAAGAGCCTCTTTTGCCTCTCACACTACCCCACCCTCAAGTAGGCTGGGGGTGCATGGGAAGTTAAGAGGGGACACAGGTGGGACAGCAGATCCCAGCTGACCCACTGGATATTCCAGACCATGCAGTGCCATTCTCAGCATATAGAGCAGGGGGAAGAAGTAGGAAGGGGAGGGCATTCAGAGCGATGATGTTTGTCTTCCCAAGTAGCCATTACATGTGATAAAGTCCTGCTTTCCTGAAGATGGCTGAACATGTCTGCCAATGAGCAATACTGAATTAATTCCTTGCTTTGCTTCGCTTCTATGTTTAGAGCTTTTCCTTTATTTATTAAACTGTCTTTATCTCAACTAAGAGTTTTTTCACTTCTACTTTTCCGATTCTCTCCTGATTCTCTTCTCCATCCCACTGTGGGGGGAGTGAGTGGCTGTTTGGTGCTTAGCTGCCGCTGGTGGTTAAATTATGAGAAACTGCTTGGCAGAAGGAAGATACTGGCAGCTGGTAAGTTAAAAAAAATAAATCAAAAAATAGTTGGCATAGCGCACAGGGGAAGAAAGTCACCACTGCATTTCATTTTCCGAGTGAAAAGGGACAGGTTGGTATTATTACACATCATCCAGTTATAACATACAAAAATCTTTTAAATGAAGAAAAACAACTGCACTGCATTTTTGAAACAAAATCAAGAAAGTTAATGCATTTTCTCATTGTCAGATGATGGCTTACGTTAATTTGTACTGCTAGTCACACCACAACTACAGTGACTATCTAGATGTTTCCAATTTCAATGTTTATGCAAAACTGTTAATATAATAATTTCTAACTGTTAATAGGAATATGAGTGATATGGTTTAGCGTGAGGTGTCCCTGCCCATGGCAGGGGGGGTGGAACTTGATGATCTTAAGGTCCTTTCCAACTCTAACTATTCTATGATTCCATGATTCTATGAATAAACCAAATTAATATCCTGTTAGACTCATCACTGTAGACAGAAGAGATTCTTATACTTCTGTAGAATGCCCTTCTCTAAGCACCTATGATAATATACATCCCTCCTCCTCCACTCATTTCAATTCCTTATCCTAATACTCTCAATCCCCAGACAAACAGGTGCCTCTAGTTTTCCTCACACCCCAGAAAACTTTAACCTTTGATCCTTGGCTAGGTTTTGTCGCATTTGTGGTTTTGCCTGATCTCCCACTGAGCCAAAGGAAGTATTAATTCTCACAGTCTGCCAAAGGTCCTCCATCAAACAACATTTTGCTCTCTTATAATGCATCTCTACAGTCTTCAGCCCCACATTCTACCTGCCACCCATTGCACAATTTCTCTCCATCAGCACTAGCCACTTCCCATTTGATTTCCTTCTGTCCTTTTCTCAGTTTACTCACATAATTAACACACTTCTATGCTTACCCCTTTATTTCTCCCCCCTCCATTCTTCCCATCCTCATACCTGCTCTGACTCGTACTTTTCTCTCACCTCACCAGTACCTTCAAGCTTCTGTTTCCACTCAAGCTGAGGACCACTTTGCAACTGATCAGCCTGAACTTCCAGCATATACAATTCTTCTCTAACATTGTGATTTTACCAAAAGGACCTTCCCTCCAGTATAAATGAACCCCATGCTGCTTAGGTTGCACTTCAGACTCCATTCTCCTGCCTCTGCTTCTTCCTGTTCTGATTTCTTCTCAGGGCTAAGTCGTCTTACCTTTGTATGCTTCTCACTGTTTTTTTATCTTACACTACATTTCCTCTATTTAATGACGTCACAAACTGCCACACCTGCCTGACCCATTCTTTTATCTATTTCCAGTAATTCCATCCCATTTTCTGACCTTGCTTATTCTTTCCTTATTCTACTCTTTCATCTTCACAGTGTCTGTTTCTCATTCATTTCCCACCCCACCAGACTGATGCAGAAATCCAATCTCCCTGTCCCACTGTTGTTCAAAACAAACCTCTTCCATAGTACTTCTTTTGCCAAGAGGTGCTCTCCATAAAACATCCACCGTAGCAATGATGCATTTGCAACTGTTTCCCTCTTAAAATTCTCACAGCTACCTCAAAAAAAAAGTAAACAACAAAACCCGAAAAAGATGTTAAAGCACTGCCTTCCAACTTGACCGTTATTGGCCCCTTGCTCATCTTCCTCCTCACCTGTATACTGTCTTGTGTGTAGCATCTACGCCGATTTTCCTATTCTGCACTTGTGTACCACCTATGCAGCAGTCCTCAGCCAAGTTTAGAGCTTCTGAGAAGTTGAACAAACATTAACTGTACTTAGAAAAATACACTATAAGGGAAATACTGCACAGTTGAAGCTGCCCACCCAATAGGCTCAGGGAAGTCTTGTAGGCCAGATACAACTGCTTAAGGGCAGTATCTTGAGTTACTGTTTTTTCCTAGGTAAGTATATCTATTAAGTCTTAGGTTAGTGTGTCATAACAGATCTCTGGATGAAGCACAAATAAATCAATCCCTTCTCAATTATTTGTGCTTACAAAAATTCTGCTAAGCCAACCAATATGAACTGAAAATCTCTGAACATTTGACTAACACTTATTTTTGTTCCAAACATGTATGAACTGCCATATGTAATTTAGTTCCAAAACACTTTGAAAATATTTCAGTTTCCTACCAGCCATGCTGTTTTTTTTTCCTTTTTTCATGAAAAGGAAAAATGTTTCAACTTCTTTGTTGAAACAAAAAAGATTTCAGCTGCATGGAACATTCAGTTCCAGTTTCTGAGGCAGATGATTACTGGCCTTTTGAAAACAGTAATACAAATATGAGCACTACTAAGTTTCCAAAATGTATCCGTTTTCCTGCCTACAAAGAGTGAAAAAGGGAAAAATAAGAGCTAACGCACTCCTACTGGGACACTTGTAATTTGCAAAGCAGATTCCACTTTTTAAATCCATTTTCCTATGGACGGAAAATTTCCTATGGATATAGAAAAATGACAGCATTTGGCAAACTAAACTTATAATTCAAATAAAAGTAAACTAAAATATACAAAACATAAACAATGAGGTACATGGAATGGGACTGAATTGATTTTGATCATCTGCCTTTATAATAATGATGAAACTTAAAAGGTGACAGATTCTTAGGAATCATATGTGGTATTATGCTAAAGGAGAAAAATACAGTATTCACAGGGACTTTTCTACTTTCAAGACTCCAGGCTTCTGCTACCACCACCAGATTAATTCAGTGTTCCTTTCTCACCCAAAACTAGCATTAGAATCAGGATAAAGATGACTTTGTATTGAAATCATCACCGGGATAGGTTGGTGAGAACAACAAAAACATCTCAGTAACATGTTTTGTAGGAATATGCAGACAAGCAATGTTATTGGCTAGATCAATATTCCAGGCGTATACCCAGCTGTCTTGTCAATTGTATAGCACAGATTTGGGCTGCTTAATGATCTGGCCATCTTCTGACATGTTTTCAGAGGTTTACAAGGACACACCTAGGTGAATTAAAATATAAAATTCACTCAAAATACTAACCGATTTTGATGGGCGTTGGACATTTCTGACAGCTCTCAAAATCCCTCTGGCCTTCAGACATGCAAATCATCACACTGGAATATCTTAACAGTTCTAGCACAATTTGATACTGCCCACCCCCCACATGATTAACTTTAAGATCCCACATAATTCCTGATTTCCACAGAATGTCCCCCTTCTTGTCCAGTCTTTCCACTCTCCACCTTTTCTTGTCACTTTTACATTTTTTTTAACTCCCATCCTCATGACTAGGCAATCTGCTTTTTCAGTGATCCAAACAAGAAAGAGAATTATAGTAATTTATCTAGCTTAGAGAACACAGAATCATTACCAGCCACTCAACAAGTCAAGTAATTCCAAGTAATGAACTCAGACTCATGAAAGCATATTTGACAGGCATTTTTAGACATGAAAAAGATACCTACCATGAGCAGTCCTTGGACCATGTAATACAAGCAGGCCCTTGGAAAACTATAATTCCACACTGAAATAACTGGATAAACAGGGCAAGAAAGGAAAAGAAAGCAAACAGGCCACTACCCTCTCAAAAGTAAGACACAAATCATGGCAACAAGATTAGGCAGGACTGCAAATTCACTTGGCAAGGACGATGACTCACACTGGAACACAATACGGGGTGAAGCAGAATTATACAATTTATGTATTCAGAGATTGAGACTTGAAGAGGAAGGCAACTGATCTTCTCCAGTGACACCTCCTTATCCTCAAATAGGAAAAGATAAGCATACACTAAAGGAAAAATCCTGGTTGTACTTCTGTCAAGGCACATCTGACTATGTGATTGACTGGCTGACCAGCAGAGAGCTGCATGAACTTGAAAGAGTCCATCTCAAATAGGGTACTAGTCAACACAGACTATCTGGAACAGCAGTAGGGGCAGCACTTAAACATGTAAGACAAGGATATTAGGCATGCATACATGCTAAGCATGAATTTACAGACCACAAGAAAATTGAACTCACACAAATACATTGATCCAATTCTCATATACAAATGCCATGCATCTTGCTACCATATACAAAAAATGCAGATGGATCTGCAGAGTTGGAGTTCTGAAGAAGTTCTTACATAAAAGTATTTTTTAAAACCATCAGCTGCTGGCAAAGCCATGGATGCAGGAGAGATGAGTGTTGCCATTATTGCAACTTCAAATGATAGCTTTTGAATGCATGGGGGATCAACATATAATTTATGAAGTCCAAAGGAACCTTACCTTATACTCTTTACTTTTCAGGATGCGATCCTGATTTACTCTGTCACACGCTAGCTTTTCAGTACATAAACAGATCCATTTAATTATTTAAATCCCATGAAAAGCCAGAGAAGCTTTTAAATAAATAGATGCAAGTATACTTAAATATAAGGACTTTATCACTAAGAGAAATGTGTATGTTGGCTTTGGATACCCATGATTTACATCTCAAATTACAGAACTATCTAAAACCGCAGCAGCCAAGAACTGGTATTAACCACAACTAACACAAACAAAATTACATATGACAGAAAGACCCATATTAGCCAGCTTTTATCCCAGTTTGAAGGGTTTAAGTTACACACTTCTTTGAAAGATACCTATTGTATAAACATGTCATAGAAACAAAAACCCAGTGAACCAAGTGCATTTACTTACAAACATACCTGCAAGAGACAGATACGGTTTTAGTTGAAGAAGCAGTTCAACTATTTTTGAATGCCTGAAAACCAGACGCACTCCTATTTTCTCATGACAAAACTTAAGATTACTCTAATTATTTGACAGTTAACTAACTCTAGTCCCAAATGTACTTAAAAAAAAAAAAAGTAATCTAATGTCTCCTGAGAGAAGAGTGGTTTCACACTAGCTTAAACCTGTGAAAATCTGGAATGCTGAAGCCCCATTCTCACTTTCACCTTGTCAGCACTTGTGACAACATTCAGTAAACCAATTTCAGCTGGGACTATTTTAAACTTTTCAGTAGGATTAGGTCTCTGTATTTTTTCACTCCACAGACACTGGATAGCTAGCACAGGTGCAGAGAAGAGTATGGGAAGGTAGCCCAGTCTAGCACTAACATACACTAAGAAGGAACTGTATCCTCAGTGAATGCACCACCAAAACAAAACAAAACTGAAATTTCTCCAAATCGACAGCAAAAACAGGGTTAATAATAAAAAAAAAAAAAAAAAAAAAAAAGGAGGGTTAATAAGAGCTGGCTCGTGGCTGGAAACTTACATCCTCTTAGAAAGAGACTCAAAGAAAACCTCAAAATGAAAGCTTTCATACAGGAAAAAGGCCATGAGCATACTTTTTTCACAGCAAGGCACTTTTAATTAACCAAAAATAGCCCTACAGGTTCAGCAGGTTTCTGCAACGATTTCAACTTAGTATCCCATTACTTTCCACTTCAAGAAACAAATGAGAAATGTAAGTTAAGAGAGGTTATTATACATACTAATTATGAGTCTTAAAATAATGATCAACATAGAATCAAAATTAAGCAGGGTTATTTACTCTGGGGTTATGATTATTCATACACAGGTGCAATTCATGCAAACATCATCTTTGGTGTGAGAAAATACACTGTTTTCATATAGCAACAAAACAAAAGTACTAACTACTACATGTGAAAGTGACAAAGGCTGATATAAATTCTTATTAGCAATGAGAAACCATAGGCTAATATAATTGAAAGGCATATTTGGACCAATATGCCTGTTCAAAGCAGGGTTAAATTATGCCAGGCTCAAAGCCTGTCTAGTGAAGTTTTCACCATCTTCAAAGATGGGTATTTCACAACCTCTCTGAACTGCTCGTTCCAGTATTTGACTTCCCTCCTGCTGAAAAATTTTCCTGCATAACTAACAAAAATTTCCCATGCTCTCACTTGTGTCTGTTGCCGCTCATTAAAACACCATGTACCTTCAGAAAAAAAGTCCAGCTCCATGTTCTTTATAGCGTCTAATCAGGTAGCTGAAGACAACAAACAGATGTTTCCTCATGCTTCTCCAAATGGAAACACAGTTCTCTCAGACCCCTGTACAATACCCCACTCCTATTCACCTTTAGGCATCCTTCACTGGACACATTCCACCATGCCAATGTTGATCTAGTACTAAGAAGCTCTGGAATAGCAACAATCAGACAAAATGACTGCCCTTTCAAATAAAATATTCTTTTCAAAGAAATATTTTAATGATACAAATGAAGAGTTAGATACCTAAGAAAAATGCAGGCCACACCTAGGGAACAACTGAGTATGTCTGAATAGTAGCTATTATAATGGCTTAGTGAGAAATCATTCAATACAGATGTTCACTACAATTCAGTAGTAAACATATCTTACAAACACAACTCATATATATATATATGTCTTCTTTACACATACATACATATGTGTAACATTATGCATGTTCAGTTTTTCCTATTTACTTTATAAATAAAAATGTATATATACACATCAAGGGACTTAGTCATCAAAGGTGGAAACAATTTTACCTCTACACAGCACTTGGCTAAAATCCAAAACAGGAATATAGTTCTGTATTCCTTGCAGGAGTTTCATTTATTTAAGATTATTCTAGTTTGAAGACTTAGACAATAAATCACAAATATTAAAATGCTTAACAACTGACAAGAAAAACAAGACTAAATCAGAAATTAAAACTGTCACTTATAAGCATTTGTCGTCATCACTGAAGTTTCCTGTATTTGACACAATCACTGACTCAACTTGCTGGAGCAGCTTCTGATTCCCAAAAGCCTACAAAGCAATTCCAAGACCTATATGAGAAAGAAGGAACACCAACCCAAAATTCTACTCTTACACAGGAACTTTGCTATGCAACAAAAACAAACACAAAGCATCTGGTCCCGTTTTAAAAGTTCTTTGCGCTAACAATAACTTTTTCTCCAAGCAGTGTAAAGCAAACTTTACACTGAGACAATCTCTTCCATCAAACTTTGTAGTCTAACGTGGAAGCTTGCTAAACTTGTACCAGTAACTTCAAGGCTTTAATAGTAATAACAGGACCTACTACCCAGAAACATTCCCAAAGTGAGTGCTAAATGTACTGGTGGTTGCCTCCAAAAGGCTGTATCTTCTCTTCTGTCTACAGAACAATCTTTTGGTTACCTCAGTAGTAACCCAGAAATTAAGTTTAATTAAAAAACTAAATTCTTGCTACATAAAACCTGCTTAATCTATTCAGCTACTAGCTGAGTCACAGATTACTCAAATATTTATCATGGCCACATAGCTTGAAATAAAAATGAAGCAGCATTCAAATTAATTTTGTTGATTTCATAAGGCTTTGACTGAAAGCCCAAGCAGTGAACAAAATATTTGAATCTTCACAGCTCAGTAGGATTAAGGAGTCTAACATGTTTGTTTACTTGCTTTCTGCCTATTAATCTAACACATTTTTAAATCTGAGTCTCAAATGATCGGGGTACTTTGAAAAAGGCAATATCAGAAGCTAGGTTTCTAGTGATAATACTGGATCATTTGAATAGAGGTGTTTGGTTATTTGAAAATGCACAGGAATAACAAAAATATGACCTGGCTGCAGATTCTCTTTAAAGGCACTTGAAATCTGTCTGCTTGAAGAGTTGCAATCATATACACAGTTATGATGGTTCTTTTCTTTTTAGCATTTTATGGACCTCATTTTATACTGAATGTAATCAAGTAACAGAACCAGTGTTTTGATGAAGGCCATCTATATGTAGCTCTAACAGTTCTTCTTTGAATTCTTTCAACTACTAAAACAATACTGTGTATCTAGGTAAAAGGATTTTGTCAGCTTAATGCTTACCCATTATCACTGCAGCAGCAGTACTAGAAATAAAAAAAAAGATGAATACAAACCCACTAGCCTTCTCCATCTACGTTACTAAACTCCATTTAACTCAGTTGTCCTTTGACTCAATCAAGAAAGTTTCAGTTCTCAAAATAAAGAAACCTTTCCCTATTCTTGTCCCTCTCTCTTCTCAGTGTTTTCTGCTCAAGGATCTCGCTCCTCTTGCTTATCAGGCTTGTTTGTAGGAAGTGTTGCTAACAGTGACACCAAGCTTCCACATACCTTCTTATGCCAGCCTTGCCAAACCTCTTTTCCTCTCTTACCTTATTAGCAATTCTACTCTTTCTGTATTGCCCAGCTACTGAGGACCCCTTTACTGGCCCTTCATTTCACAAGCTTTTCCAATGTGGTAGTATGACTCAGACAAGTGACTAAATATTTCTGCCTTTACCACACAAATGCAAATATATTGCCTATACTGGGCCTGCAAAGCCTCAAAATGATTCTCATGCTGAGCCTCCAGTCCAGCAGTACTGTAATTATGGTGACAGCTAAATCTCCCTTCAACATTCTCCTCTGGCTTTCTGTTTTTCCCTTCTCTTTTGTACATCATAATCCTGTCCCCACCCTCAAAAAGACAAAATGAAAAACAGTGGAAAAAAGAAGGAGGAAAAAGAAACCCCACACCTTCTTCTGTTCCTTCCACTTTAATCTATACTCCTGCTTTATTTTGTGAAAGTGCCTCACTTTCAATTCCTTTTCCTTTGTTTATTTTCGGCATTCTCCATTTCCTCTTTCCTTTCCTAGCACCAGTAGGACTCCTCAAAGGAACTCATTTTGCCCCTTTGAGAAATTTGGGGCTTTTTTCCCTTTCTGTAGAAGACAGAAAAAGCCAGCTCTCAGTACTGTTTCATTTCTTTATCACTCAAGAACATACAAGTTGCTTGTGGAGTTGATAATCTGCAACGTCTTCTTGTGTAACGGCTATCAAGTCAGTAATTAGAAATAATCCATTAATGTATAAATTATTGATCAGGTTATTTATGTGATGACTGAACTTTAAAAACAAAAAAATATTCTCTGCAAACAGGCTGCATTTAAAGACTTTAGTGGAGGAAATAAGTTAACTTAGAAATTTATATAAACCCTAGAAAAACATGTATTTAGAAAAAGGTTCTATAAAACTTTTTTTTGTGCTATTGTTAAGGGTAATGCTGCTAAATTTTTCTTGCTTCTGCGCCGCAAATGACTTAATTTCTACCCAACCACAATCCAGTTTAGATTACAGCATTACTTTCATTAGTTTCCACACTATTAGTGAGCTAAAAATCACCTACGTTTTTATGAGAAACACACAGTTGCAGATGTCAAATGATGTGTTACTGTTATTGAGTCTAGATTTCATGCATTTATTCCCAATAAACAGCCTAGTTACCACTGTTGTCTTGACAGTGAACATCACATTCTTTACTCAACCAGGATTTCCAGGTTACAAGGGCAAAACCAAAAAGACAAATTAACAAACTGACACTCCCGCATGCAGTCTGTGTAATCCATAGCTGACCTGTCATTTCTTTCATTACCATTTAACACTAAGTACAGCTGCAACCATATAGTGAGATTAGCTAATGCCAGACTTTGTGTGAATGTGTGAACTAGTCCAACAGTAGCATTCTGATGCTTTACTTGCTAGGGACCAAGAAAACTTTTCAAATGTTTTGAAACTAGCAGAAAAAGTAGCATTAGTAATAATACATTTCTAATGCTCTAACCACATTTTGAAAGCATGTGAAACGTTCTAATAATGACCCAGATTAACTCCCATGTTCCATAAAAGAGGCATAATTTTAAATACAGAATGATAAATGTATACTTATGCACGCAGTAATGGTCTAAAGATTCCTTCATACAAAAAAACCAACCAACCAAACAAACAAAAACAAACAACAAAAAACAAAACAAACAAAAAAAAACAAACAAAAAAAAAACCCACCTGTGTAACATTTTACTGTAAACACTGCATGTACAATTACGTATTTACAAGTATGAAATTGTTTCATTAACTTAAACAGTTCTAATCTCATGTAAAAATTGACTACCCATTGTTAGTACTGTTATATTTCAATTATGCCTTCAAAAGGACTTCACTCACTATATAGCTGTAGCAAAAGGAGATAAAGTATGCAGGAACAAACAGGAAAAAAGAGATCACAAATTAAGATTGCAAAACTAATCCTGCATACCATCTGTGACAGAACCAGAGATGTGATAAAATAAAAAGGTTTGTTAAACTGCTACTTTATTTCATCAGACAGGCTAAAAAAAGGACTGCAAACTGAAATACATGTTTCTGCTCATTCCACTGTTAAGAAACTAAAAAGCTATTTGTGAAAAATAAGCCAGAAATGTGTGCATGCACGTGTGACAGATACAGCATTTGCTGGGGAAATAAATTCTTGTTTGCTTTAGAAATTGTTTTAATTAAAATTATGAATTACTGCTCACATATAGATAGTCTGACCACAGTGAATTAAAAGTGAGCAAGACACTGCATAGAGCATGAATAGCAGCCCCAAAAGCCTACAAGCAATCTTTTTCTAGATCAGTTGTCTGTACCAAGGTTACAAAAGAAAATATCCAGTCTTACCACAAGAAAGGACTCTGCCATTCTCAACACATCAGCTTCACTGATATTTGAAAGTACACAGTACTTTCCAACTGCTGTAACTGCTGGAATAATTGAACACTTACATATTAACAGTTAAGTTTAAAAAGACATAGACAAGGACTTGTTTTTTCTGCTCTTCTAGTACAGAATCACTGTACCCAAAATTTCTTGCACCTTTTTACCCATCTCTGTCACCTGGCTTGGGTTTTTTTTTTTACTCTCGTTCATAACACTGGCTTCCTCCCATCACCCCTGTATTCCAGACTAAGTATCAGTTCTCATCCAGTCTACTGCCAAGCCACCTGCCACTCTTTCCTTCCAGACAGATATCGATTCTTCTCGTTACCCACACTTCAAAATAAATTCAAATCACGATACCACACCCTCGCCCACTGAGGCTAACAGAACTGAATCTTCTCACAATCTGTTTTTCACAAGCAATTTGCTCTTCCACTAATAAATCAAAACTAATTTCCTCTTCAAAGCCTGTAACAGTTCTCCAATTAAAAATTAATTTCCCAACCTCCCAGACAATTTTAATACAGTTTAGCCCACCCTGCAAATATATTTGCCGTATAGTTTCTTATCTTAGTATTTCTTTAATGTAATGTGCTTTTTGGTTATTTTATTTTCTTCCCATTTTCCCATCCAGAGGTGCACAAAACTTGACTGGGGAGTTTGCTCTAACAAATCTGAGGATGACAACAGATCCAGAAAGACAAAAGGTTATTTCATCAACGTAAACTGAAAGAGTAAATATTTGGCTGACCTGCACCCTGAAGTTTGGTTCTAAGGACACTCTGATGACTGTCAAGTTCAGAAAGCAATCTTAAAACCTACTTGAATCTGAGAACACTACCACAGCTAATGGTTCTTTTATTCATGGGACTGGAGGAAGGAGTATAAAAAAGCACAATAGGAGAGATGTGACTGAACATGACAGAAATATTCTGAAAGAGTAAAGAGATGGTAAGAAGGTAAAGAACAGAGAGGCATCTGCAGAGATGAAGAGACAAAGGTGTTTCCATGCTTGTTCTCTCCTTAGTTCAAGCCATTTTATTTCCAGAATCCTAATGAGCTCCTGCTTCTTCCTGTAAACTCACCTCCTGCTTCACGACTGCAAGAAAGGACAGCAACAATATTTTTACTCTTGTGGGAGAAGAAGAAAATTCCTTTTCTTAAAGCACAGGAAACATAACCATTCAGAAGCAGTAAGGATACATTATGCTCTGTCCCCAGTGTCTTTGAGTCATTCTACTTTTATTTGTAGGTTCAATATAGTTATCTTGAGTGTGGTGCTCTTTCATATTAGAAAGTCCACTTTCAGTTTTAAAAAACTTTTATTTTTTTGTACCATCAGCTGTGAAAGCTTACCAAATGAGTCTACAAGTCAATTTAACTGTGTTGTTGCATCTTGTATGTTTCTGCCAAGGAGGCTTTTATGTTGTTTTTGTTCTCTTAGTCTCTTTCTTCTCCTTGTGTTATCAGGGAGGATGATTTCCCATCTGATTTCCCCGACAGCAAAATGATGTCCATCAGTTTTGTTTGTTTTGTTTCTCTAAAAGCTCAGTGAGTAACTGGAAATTATGTCAAGATAAGAAAGATACTGCACCAAACAATAGATAAGGATTCTAAATTAACTGTAATGAATTATAAGAAATTAAACATTAAATGAGAGTTTCTATTTGCTTCTGAACCAGAAAAAGGCAAAATTAGTTTCAACTAATATCACTGCATGAATGCTTACTGCTTCCAAACAGATACATTTCTCAACTAGAGGAAGATAATTAAGACCCAGATTTCTTGCTAAACAATTTGAGATTTCTTATGATCTCTTATTTCCCCTTTTGAACTAATCTTAAGTTATCACGAAAACAGCCCAATATTTTAGCTCATCTTATTGTGATAATAGAGGCAGCAATATAAAATTGAAAAAGCAATACAAAACAAGAAGCAGAAAAGGAATGCAAGTGTTCCAACATTGTAACTAGTTTCTCAAGTAAAAGAACAAGTCCCAGTAATAAATCAAATAATCTTAGGAATAAAAAATATCAATAGTACAAACTTTTATTAAACAAATTTAGATATAATTAAATGATGCAGAAAAATGGCACACTGATTCATCATACATTTATGCTCCTCAAGGGAAGAAACTTATATTCCACAATTAACTTTATTAGTAAGCAAAGAGGTTACAGAGCAACTGTGAAGAAAGACAAACATTAAAACTAACTTGACTTGTAAACTTGTACTCAAGATTTCATCTTGATAAAAGAACTAACTCCTACTGGCACCCCTTTGTAACTAGGTCTAAAAGACATTCCAGCAGAACAGACCACATTCGTCTCAACTGGTTGAAAATTAATGACTTGACAAAAAACAAAAGGTAGTTTACTAAAAGTGTAGTACTCCAAAAGTCTGAGTTGATTTAACAATCCATGAATCTTAAAGAACCAAAGGGAATTAAATATATATATATATCTCTCATGTATGTATCACATATAAATTACATAGAATTGAGTACTCAGCATTCTGAGGGCAAAACCCATTAATTTATTCAAATTAATTGAAAATAGCTTGTTTTAAGTTAAGACTGAAATTAAAGAGAACATTTAACAAAAACCATTCGTTTTGCACATTTTTTATGCTGTTGTTCCACGCATTTTATCACTGAAGCAAATAGTTCTTTGTACTAGTTTTTTAATTAAACAAGGCATGCTACATTGCATATTTATGGAAGAAGCAATAGAACTTAATGTGTTCTATCCAGACTTTGAGTTTTAATTAATTACATTATGCTAAAAGCACATTGGCTATGGTTTCCAAGACAGTAATTTTTAATTTATTTCTGCCATGATGCATATAGAAAATTGGAATTTAACAAAAGCACATACAAAACTAAAAATATGCAGTTTACATTATTAAATACACCACTTCTAAAGAAATGCTACACAACCAAATTTATCTAAAAACATTTTACGTTTCAAATTGAGCAGTTCATTAAAGACGGGAAGCACTATAATTATATGAGCTCAGCAGATTGTTTCTGGTCATAGTGCCCTTCAAAGGTTTAAAACCAACGTATCTCATAATTTTATGAGTAATTTTTTACATAAACTGAGAGAGGAAAACGTTCCTAGTTTGACTGTTGAAGTTTCTGACCGCCTCCTGTCCTCGCTGTTCTTCAGAACTTTGCCAATACTCAAGATCTTACTCAAATTTAAAAATTCCATGTCCAGGCCCTATCCCATACCCCCAGTAGAGAAAAAACACTGATAAATGGGAACAAGATCACAGCAGAGGGCATAAGCATAGTCAGGGACTGTAGCATAGACCCTGGGGAGATAGACTGGGGAGTGAGACCCATTCCACCTGGAGAAGAAAAGACTTTGGAGAAACCTAAGAGCAGTCCCCAGTACCAGCAAGGAGGATATTCAGAAGACAGTCAAGCTCTGTACAGGACAAGAGATGACAGGCATTAGTTGAAACACCAGTAGTTCAGAGAGGATCTAAGCAGCAAGTTTCCACCCTGAGGCCAGCCCAGCAGTGGATGTGTTGTCTCCATCCTTACGACTTGAGGGGATACAGCTTCAAGACTCATTCTGCCCTCATTACCAACCCTGCTTTTGGCAAGCATTTGGAGCAAAAACCTCTGAGGTCCCCTCCACACTAAATATTTCTGTGATTCTATAAATACGTATCTCTAATCAGAAGTTACATTACTTAGTCAAATTTAGGTTTTAGCAGCATTGTAATAACCACCTCCAAATGCTTCTGTTTAGAACAAGCATGAAGAAATCCTTTTGATGTGTATTAACTGCCTGTCCACCCAAGATCAGGGATGATATGATTGTGTTTTCCTTCTGCATGTCCCCTTAGCAAGAAAAGAGACCATCACTTTTCCTTGTTCCATGCATATTTAACCTATTATTTTAACAGTGTGATAAAGAGCACTCGAGGTCACTTTGGCATTCTCAGTCAGAAATACTTCAGCTACATTATGGCAAGTCAAAACAACATTGGGTTTCTTCACCAAGACAGACTTCAGATGCAGGAGAAGGAGAAAAGTAGTTTGACACATTAATACAAAGCACCAAGTACGCTACATGATGCTTAAAAGACAGCTTTCTCCTATTTTCAGAAATGGCTTCAGGTAATCTAAATATAAAGCTGCTCAAAGATACCTCACAGGGTTGGTAGAGCAGTCCACAAGATTACTGCAGGAGTAAGAAACAAGACAGGCCATGCCTTCTAGCATACTACAGCATGTGGTTAACTTGCTGCAGTATCAGCTAATGTCAAACTTCAAATCTCCTTCTAAAATGTCTGACTAAGAAATATCATTTCACCAACTTGCAGTCTTCTAATCACAGCATAATAAAACGACAAAAAGAGACATCTTGTATTATCACCTCATCCCAAAAATTCTACCTCAGGTTCAAGAGTTCAAAAAAAATTATGTGCCAGAACTCAACAGAACCACCATAAAATTGACAAACACCACAGTTGTTTCTACAAAACAAAGTAACATTTTCTAACATTCTAAGGTTAGTTTAAAACTCAGTTTTGCCTGAGTTCACAGGCAAAAATACTGATAAGCTATCAGTCTCAGTGAGTGGCAAAGGTCTTAGAAAACAGCCCTGTAAAAGTACCAAAGCTCAAGAAAATCACAGAATGGCTTAAGTCTGCTGCAGTCTAAAGGCACCCTTCTAAAACACTGTTAATACACCTGAACCAGCTTGAGTAGCAAAAGCAACATTAAATTTCCAGTGTTCTTTGCAATTTACACACCGTACCTTTCAGCAGCTGTAGTATAAGCTGGTTAAGGTACATCCATGTGTGTTACAATCACACATGCTAACTTTAGTGCAGACATTGCTTCAAACTGATTTGTTTCAGACTTATACTGGTGCAATCTCATTAACCTCAACCAAATAAACTCCCTGGTTTATTTATTCTCTACTTTGCCCGAGCCTATTTCATCACACTGCTGCTAGGTCTGCCAATGCATAACAATGAAAAGTGAATATTCCAGCTCATTTTTCACACCCACCTTGCACATGGCCTACTAACAAGCCCTACTAACAAATTTTTATTCTCATTACCAGAAACTTAAATCTAACATGCTTCTCCCCAACTTCTGCAAGCACACTTTCAAAATATCCACTGGAATTCAGTGACGCCCCATCATTCTTTCAATGACCAAACCACTATTTTAGTGTGCTAGATTCCAGCTTTAGGGATCAAAAGACATATAGGAATAGTATGTTAGCCTACTGTTAGCCAGCTACCTTGAAATCACCTTTAACTAAAGCCAGGTTAAGACAAAACCAACCAGAAGTACTTATTCACAAAACCCCTGGCAGACAGCATAGTTACAAAGGTTTATGAAGACCCAGGTGTATACGGCAATTAAGATAACCATGCACCTATTTACATAGTTGCTAGAATAGTTCCAAAGTCTCATCCTTTTGGGAGCCAGCTGTTGGATTGACACATGCTTTATTGCCCACAGCTGAGGACCTGGGTCTTGTGCAATTCCATGCCCTCAGAATACACTGGGAACCCAAAATTTCTTTTGTAGCTCAGTCCATCTTTGGGGTTATCCAGGATATGGTTACACAACATTTTCTCTGGCACTGCAAGCCTGCTTAAGAAGTTATCATGTCTGTCTCCTTCCCTTGTCCCACTTGTTCCAAAAAAAGAAAAAAACAGTTTTATTTTAACGTGGTTCACAGTTGTGATAAAGTCTACACCACAGCCCTACAAAAGTCTGTTGCGTTTACAAAACCAAGGGAGCAGCAAATACCAGTGTTTGTCAAGAGGCTGAGGAAAGAGGCAGTTTAAGAGAACACTTAATACATACCATGAAAACAACCACCTCTACCTTTCTCTTGTATCTCTGGGACTTTATGATTTATAATTCCTCACATAAAGGCCAAAACTTTTTCTCTGCTTGTATTCCCACCCATTTTTCCCAGCATTAGGAATTCTTCTGTCCCTTGGCCATCAATTGATAAGTAGGTATAGTTTGCTTTCTACTGCTCCAAAGAGCAAAACCTCAAGGTATCAAAACATATATATTAAAAAAAACTCTATGCATAGCAGACAATCTGTCAATATAATAAAAATAAATGTTTCTTTAAAACTGCATAAACCTGATTTTACAAGACAATAAAAACTGAAGACATTTCCATGTACACATTATTGTATGATTGTAATATATTCCACTATAAACTAAGAAATAAAATTTCTACTGGTTCAAAAATGAAACCAAAGAGTGGTTTCTTGTAGTACCAGTGCTGCAAAGTATGGTAAAATAATACTGGGAGTAAGACTGGAAATTCCAGCTGTAACTTCCAAAATCATTTTGCAAGAGAAGCAGTTCTCCCCATTGTACATCTCATACTGAGAGGAAATGTCCTTGGTAGCTTGATGATAAAATTGAAAAACATGCAAGCTTTTAGGTTCACCAATCCTCTTGGCAGTCTTCACAAAACCTATAAAATAGAAGTAGCTTCGCTTTGTGTCCAACTTTGATTCTTTCAACTCAAGCTGCACCAGGGGAGGTTTAGATTGGATATAAGGACAAACTTATTCACAGAGAAGGTGAAGGCATTGGAACAGCCTGCCCAGGGAAGGGGTGGAATCACTATCCCCTGAAGAATTCAGAAACTGTGTAGATGAGGCCCTCAGTGGCATGGTTTAATGGTGGTTTTGGCAGTCGTGGGGTAAAGTTGGACTTGACGATCTTAAAGGTCTTTTCCAACTTAGTTGACTCTATGATTCTATAATGAAAAGATTTAAAAGGTCTCACTAATTCAACTCCTTTTACTTACTCCATTTTCTAACGACAACAATTTGCCTTCTCTACCTTTGTAGACCGTGTAGTGGAATAAGCATGTTTTTGATTCTGCTTGTCCCTGAGGGGATGCCCCCTCATACAGACTAGTTGCTATCCAGACCCAGCTCCTGATTTCCAAGCATACATGAGTACTCCTTCATATAGGCCAGATGCAACAAACAGTAAGTGGCTTTATTTTCCCTCTGCATTTTGGCAGCCTTTTGCTCTTTTGCTTCAGGAAGAAGAGAGAGCTAGGTACTGCTGTCTCTAGCAACTGTATTACAGTTAACTTCTGAACAAACACAATCCAGTACTGCTACATTTTGCAGAACCAGAGCCAAACATTAAAGAATGTCAGAATTCTCCACAACTGGGAAATGCTGCAAAAGAAAAGACTTGCCTTTGTCCTCAAATGCCACCCTGGAAGTCAAGTTTTACCTAATATATTCAGTAAGACCCAGACACCACCTGCAGCCCTATTTCTGTAACTGAATCCAGCCAAGCAATCCCGTATTTTCATGTTGAAGTTAACAGGGCTCCCACTCTAAATGCACTTGAACTCAGGCCTCTAAAAATAGTTCGAGAAAAACAGTACCAAGCTTACTGTATATTTACATGTATCAAGATTAGACATTTAAAACTCAAAGCTTTTCTTACTTCATGAGCTTGAGCAGGATCAAAATTGAGAGCTAGCCAAGCAAAAATACCAGAAGACAGATAACATTTGATGCCAACAAATACAAAATAATAAACTCTTGAAAGAATAACTTGCATGAAAGAATAATCTCACATGGCATTGAATTTCAAAGCAAATATATGTCTTGAAGTATACTTTAAGTAAACTGGGCTGCATCAAAAGGAGCATGAGCAGCAGGTTGAAGGAGGTGATCCTGCCCCTCTACTTTGCTCTCCTAAGACCCCACTTGCAGCACTGTATGCAGTTCTGGTGTCCTCAACATAAGAAGGACATGAAGCTCTTGGAATAAGTCCAGAGGAGGGCCACAAGGATGATCAGGGGACTGGAGCACCTCCCTTATGAAGACAGGCTGAGGAAGTTGGGTCTGCTCAGCCTGCAGAAGAGAAGGCTGCGTGGAGACCTCATAGCAGCCTTCCAGTATCCGAAGGGGGTCTACAGGGATGCTGGAGAGGGACTCTTCATTAGGGACTGTAGTGACAGGACATGGGGTAACGGGTTAAAACTGAAACAGGGGAAGTTTAGATTGGATATAAGGAGAAAGTTCTTTACTGTAAGGGTGGTGAGGCACTGGAATGGGTTGCCCAAGGAAGTTATGAACGCTCCATCCCTGGCAGTGCTCAAGGCCAGGTTGGACAGAGCCTTGGGCAACATGGTTTAGTGCAAGGTGTCCCTGCCCATGGCAGGGGGGGTTGGAACTAGATGATATTAAGGTCCTTTCCAACCCTAACTATTCCATGATTCTATGAGTCTAAAACAATCATGCACAGAATGTGCAGCTCAACAGAATCTCTTCTCAATACAAGTGTACACAAGACAAGAAATAAGGTGTTCCAGAGAACAAAAAAAGACATCAAAAACATTCTCATTTCACCTTGTCTTTGTGGCCTCACACAAAATCAGAACTAGTTCATAGATTTATCTGAGGTATGGACAAATACTAACGGCACTAGGGAAGGAAAAAAACCAAACAAAAACCCGCAGAAGAAAGCCCAGAAGGGACAGAGGTACAGAAAAACAAAACATCCATGAGATACCGCCTCTCTTCTAACACAGAGAAATGCTCAACCATGATTAAAAAGCAATCTTGTAACAAAAGGAACTGTGTAACGCTACTGTGGAAGATACTGTCAAAGGCACAGATGCATAAAAGGACATAGTAAAAGGACGATGCATGTATTGATTTTAAATCAATAGTTGGCTGCACCACATTGGATTTTTTTTTCCCTGTAAATCAGATTTTAAACGTTCATGTTTGACTGTGCAATATGGTGACTGCATAACCAAAATTAGATGGACAATTATCTTCCAGGCAAGTTATTCTACTGGTCTACTCAAGAAGTACTTGGATTTTCCTCCATAGAAAACTGCCTTCTCATGCAGGTCAACAGGACAGAAAGAAAGCCAGAAATGAAAGACAAAAATCAGGTACACCTCAATACTCACGATAACGAAAGGGGATTATATCATTATCCATGTGAAATAGATCTCTCTGCATTCAGTACTGCATGACCCAAAGACCTTAGCACTGGAGTTGAGGCATCACTTTTTTTTCCTTCCAGCATCTCAAAGGCTGCAACTGACAGTGACAAGATACCTTACAATTTTACCTTGTAGGCATATAACTCATTTAAGTGAGAGGTTTAATCTTCTCTGAATCAACACAGCTTGCAGCAAAAGGCACCTCTTTGCAAGCAGCAAATAAAACTGATTACAGCCCTTCCAGCAGAACTATTATAAGGAAGCTTCATTGCATATACACTTTTTTTGTGTGTTTCAAGCATCCAGAGACAGTTCTACCTCATGGAATAGCTTGCAAAAATGTCACATCCAAAAATCCATTTACCTTCTGATAAATCACATCTAAAACAATTTAGAAAAAAAAAAATGCAAGCATGAGCTCCAATGTTGACTCACATCTTGCTGGTCCTACTCATATTAGTCATCTAACTGGGCTCATGCTGAGAACCCTGTGGGAGGACATCTGAATTCATACGGAACCCACTGTAATCAGGGCATAGCCAGGATCAGAAGCTTTGAAACAGCAGCTCTATTAAGTTAAGTTGAAAAAAATGTAACACTGCATTGCCTAATGGCAGTGCTCGTATTTGCATACAAGCCTAAGTAAAAAAAAAGGGGGTGTTCTAATAGAAATTCTAGCCCATAAAAGCACAGTAGCACTAGGGCAAGTGTACTTCAGGTTGAAAGGCACCTCAGGAAGTCATCTAGTTCAACATCCTATTCAAGGCTCCAGTTATTTTTATTAAAAAAATACAAAAAACAAACCACGAGATTTTGGTTGCCTTCTTCCACATCAGTTGTTTCTTCAAAACCCCATTAAAACATTTTCTTTATAATTACTGCATGTTTAATTACGTTAATCTGCTTTTTAATGGAAGTTTTGTAACTTTTGATAGTGGTTCACTTATCTATAACTAGCACTACTCAATTCATGTACCTGTTTACTATCACAGCATTTTTGAAACTCGCTTATTTCACTTCTAAGGGTTTTCCAGCCAAAATGCTAGATTATTTCCTGTAACTGCAAACATCATCACTTAGCTCTTTGTTTACATAAGGTCATACTGTAGAAATGTCCAGAGCTCAGATAAAGAGACCAATAGCAAAAATGACAACCCCAAATGACGGGACGCGGCAGTGACCCGTAAGCACAAAGCAAACTGCATTTTTTACCACTTCAGCAAGAAGACGGGACTGCAAGTACAAGGCGGCAGTGACATTCACTTTGGTAGTATTCCGTGGTAATGCGTAACAGTAACCCCACATAGTTTGGAAACAGTAATTCTACAGAGATTTCAACTTTGTTTTCCATTAGCCTAATTGCTACTTTTGACTGCCACACACGAAAAGCAGCAGCAGTCTCCTTTCATTTTCCATCCTGCAGTTCCAGTCAATCTGATCTAATCAATAAGAATGCTGAACCATTTTTTGCATTCTGTGAACTTCTTGCTTATTAGAACTACCCCTCCCAGCAGCAAATACTACTTCCCTGTGTTGCTGCTGCTGGCACTTGCGGAAGTGAAAAGCTCTGTAAACAGCTCAGATTTAAGGCTCCTCCAGAAATAGCACCACTGCTTGAAATCCCTATCATTTCACACTAAAATACCAAAGTTGTTTACTACAAAATTCTCTATTAGCACCACTGAAGTCACTTGGGACTCATTCTCACAAAGCAGAAGACAGTGATGGCTACTGTGTTCCTACTGAATCCTCAAATTATCACCAACTCTAAGAAGAGAAAGTTAAATGGGCATGCCCAAGGAACATCACTGCAGCGTTACTCTCATACCAATTACTAGGAAGATTAGGGGGAGGGGGAGGGAAGGGACAAAACAACCCTTTTTAGGAGTGTGTATAATCTCTCTACTATCTCCTGTCAATACTGATTTACCACAAAACATAAACTTGAGAACTATTTCTCTCTCACCTAAACTACCTCTACATTGACTCTAACTAACCACAGAACCAATGGAAAAGATGTGATAAAGTGGAAAGCTGTACAGAGCTAAGATGTCAGAAAACACTCACCACTAGGCACCTAATCTGAAGTGCAAAATCACATGTGAAACTGTAAGTAGCCAGCCCAGTCCTCCCAGTTATGTTTCCCTCTTCACAAGAAGCAAAAAGCATATAGTCTGTTCCTCAAACAGACATGTCAACAAGTAATGTATGAATAACCCCAGCAAGGTGTTGTTTTCCCACCTGACACACACTGCAGAGGTGAGAAGGAGAAATATGACAACGGGGCCAACCAGGTCCTAATTAGGACAAAAAAATACCCAGAACAACCAAACACAAACCAAACCTTAGGAAGTTTTACCTGAAATTCTTTTCTTACAGAAAGTCTCTCGCGAAAATGAATAAAATCCATTAATTCACACCCCACATCTACGGGAATGCTTCTCCACCCAGACGCGTTTTCACTACATACGCACAGAGAAACCTCAGCTGCTTCTGTGGCTGACCGCCCTCCTTCTGCAGCAGCAGGTTTTGCTTTTTAATGTACTTCTTTTTAAGCGCTACAAGTAAGTACGCGAGGAAGTTCTGCGGCAGAACACGCCACCTCCCCCGAGGCGCGGCAGCCGCAGGGAGACGGCGGCTTCCCCGTCCTCCTCCCGCGGGCGGCTCGGACCCTGCGGCGCGCGAGAGAGCGCGAGTTACGCGGTGTGGGGACGGGACGCGGCAGTGACCCGTAAGCACAGCGCCAGGCGGGACGGGCCTCCCGCGCCGGCCGGGAGCCTCCACCCCGCCCTCCCCAGGTACGGCCTACCGCTCAGCGGAGCCCCGCCGCCCCCCGCGGGGCCTCGGTGCCCAGCGCCAGTCCCGCCGCTCACCCGCTGCCGCTCGGCGCCCCGCACTCACACTAAGCGGGGTTCGGGCAGGGGCAGCCGCCTCACGCGGCTCCCGGGGCGGCCGGCGGAGCTTCCCGCCGGCGGGACGGGACGGGGCACGCCGAAGGTGTACCCGCCGCCTCCCCCCTCTCCGGCGCGGGCCGCACTCACCGCGGCTGCGGAGATTCCCCGCGGGGCCCACTCTGTCGCCATACACGGCGCAGGGCACGCGCGAGGCGGCGGCGGCAGCTGAATGCCGACCCGCGCGCTACCCGCTGCCTCCGCGCGCCGGGCCCGCCCCGCCCTGGCGCGCGGGGGAGAGGGATGGGCGGGGCGCGAGGCTCCCGCCGCCCGCGTCACCACGTAGCTGCTAGGCGGGACGCTGGCGGGAGAGTGGTGGCGCGGGGCTCCGCGGAGCCTCTGCGGGACGGGGCGGGGCCGGGCTGCTGCAGAGCTGCGCTCACCGTGCGTCTGCGGCGGGACCGCGCTGACCTTCGAGTAGTCGCGGTGGGGGGAGGTGGCAGCCGCCCCTGTCGGCGCTAGAGAGGGCCCCAGAGCTGTGCAAATGCGGAAGAGGAAGCCTTTCCTGTGCG